>NW_018743547.1:0-167307 GCF_001683475.1 Chenopodium quinoa | reverse complement strand
TGTAAACAAGATGAGAAACCTTGTTACAAAAATGATAAGTTAAAAGATTCAAAGGATTTTAAGATTCAATTATCAAGTGATCAGTTTAGTTAGGGGAACTCTCACCCTAAGCTAAGGACATAGCAAAGAGGAACTCTCACTCGTTTGCTTGGGATAGTCTAGATGAGGGAACTCTCACCAAATCATAAACTATAAGTCCTAATCTTGGGAATTTTCACCAATTCTAACATCTGATCAGTTTAGTTAGATACTCTCACCCAAATCATAGCGAACTCCACCTGTTATTTGGAAACTCTCACCAAAATACTAACTCACTCTTCAAATTCGGATACTCAAATTTGGAAAACAAAGTGAACTAGACTCAAGTCACTTCAATTAACAAAACACACGTTTTAGGCAAATAATCTTGGATGATTTTCATTCATTCAAAGTATGCTATTTATAGCACTAATACAACCTTTTCACTTGCCTATTTTAATTAACAAAAAGAAATAACCAAAGGAAATTAACTAAGGGAAAGAGTGGTTAATACACGTCCCACTTAACCCCATTACAAAACATAATTAAACTAAATAAAAAGACCTAAAGACTAGGCTTGAAACAAGGGAAAAATGACCAGCCAAAATAGCATCCAAAGAGCATCTTCAACAACACGCCCAAAACAGCCTTTTCTTCAAGCTTTTGTAACTCCCATTTCAATGCCTTGATTCACGCCTCTTTATTCTTCATAACCCCCAAATAATGAGGTGCAATGTTCAGCCAACAAACTCCATAATTTACGCCCAACAAGTGCCACGAATCACTCCTCTTCAATCAGTCCAAGTAACCTACAAACGGCTAGCATGAAACACGCCCAAACTGCCTCCAATTCAGCTTGTAACCGACGCCTTTTAAACATGTATTTGGAGCTTGGAAAACCGTCACTTGCTAGATACCTTCTACAAGGTTAATTACACTAAGTGAAGTGCAACCCCTTGTAAAAACATTCGAACCAAAACCATGCAAAGGATTAAGAAATGTTTTGGACAGAAATAAGGCCTTTGCATTGTCTTGAATTTGGACCTCACCATGACCACTTGGAGCATTACAATCATTAGAACTTTGACCATATTGGTCATCCTCCTCTTCTTCAAAAGGAATTGCCCTCAATTCGTCATCATCAAAGTATGGAGCAAGGTCCCCAACGTTGAATGTGCTTGAGACACCAAATTGGCCCCCCAAATCAACCTTGTATGCATTGTCGTTGATCTTTCCCACGATTTCAAATGGTCCTTCGGCTCTTGGCATAAGCTTGTTCTTTCTTTTGCTAGGAAACCTCTCTTTTCTCATGTAAATCCACACTAAGTCACCAACTTCAAATTGCTTCACGTTTTTCACCCTCTTGTTGGCTTGTTTCGTGTAGACCTCATTTGCTTTCTCAATGTTCTTCCGTACTTCCTTGTGGACCTTTAACATGAACTCGGCTTGCCTCCTTAGCTCCACCATGAACGAACTTGTCTTGTGGCAAAAGCTATGAGATCAATAGGAACATAAGGATTTACACCATATACCACTTCAAAAGGAGAGTACTTTGTAGTAGCACTAGGAGTCCGATTGTAAGCAAACTCGGCATGAGCTAGCTTGACATCCCAATCCTTAGCACTTCTTACTAACCAAGGTCCTAAGCAAAGAACCCAGAATTCTATTCACCACTTCAGTTTTCCCATCGGTTTGTGGGATGGTGTGAAGTAGAAAACAGCAGCTTTGTTCCCATTAGGCGCCATATTGATTTCCAAAAATGACTAAGAAATTTTGTATCACGATCGGACACAATGGTGCGTGGCACCCCATGAAAACGAACCACTTCTTCAAAGTATAACTTAGCCACTTTCATAGCATCTTCGGTTTTGTGACAAGGAATGAAATGAGCCATTTTCGAAAACCGATCAACAACCACCATGATTGAGTCTTTACCCCTTTGAGTTCTAGGTAAAGCCACAATGAAATCCATGCTCACATCCTCCCAAGGTCTTTCCGGAACTGGCAAAGGCTTGTAGAGACCTTTGTGAAACACCATCTTGGCCCTTTGACAAGTAGAACAACGACTAACCACATGATGAACCGTGGCTAACATTTTTCGGCCAATAAAAGTGAGCTTGAAGAAGCTCCATTGTTTTTTGAATCCCCACGTGACCAGCTAGACCTCCTCCATGAGCCTCATGAATCAACAAGCTTCTAATTGGACACTTAGGAATGCATAACCGATTTCCCTTAAAAAGAAAGCCATCATGTAAGGAAAATAAGTCATATACTCCATGGACACATTTCTGTATTATTCCATTGAAATCGCCATCCTCCTTGTAGTATGCTTTGACCAAATCAAACCCAAGAACCTTTGCTTCGACAACTCCAAGCAAATTATGCCTCCTAGATAAGGCATCCGCAACAACATTAGCCTTTCCACTCTTGTATTTAGAGGAAAAGTTAAAGGTTTGCAAGAATTCAACCCATTTAGCATGTCTTGAATTCAACTTCTTTTGACCATGGATGAACCTTAAAGATTCATGGTCCGAATGTAATATGAACGGTTGTGGTCTCAAGTAGTGTGACCAATGATCTAGAGCTCGTACCATAGCATAGAACTCTTTATCATAGGTGGAATAGTTCAACTTGCCTTGACTCAACTTTTCACTGAAATAAGCAATTGGACGCCCTTCTTGAATCAAAACTGCTCCAATCCCCTTCCCACTTGCGTCACACTCAACTTCAAATGGTTTGGAAAAATCAGGGAGTGCAAGAATAGGAGTGTTGCACATTTTCTCCTTGACTTCCTCAAAGGCCTTTTGAGCTTGTGTAGTCCATTCAAACGTCCCCTTTTTAGTACACTCAGTTATAGGAGCCATGAGTGTGCTAAATTTCTTGATAAATCTTCTATAGAAAGAAGCTAGACCATGGAAAGAACGGACCTCCGTGAGTGTTTTCGGACTAGGCCATGATTGAATTGCTTCAACCTTGCAAGGATCCACCTTCACGCCATTACCTGAAACTATGTAACCAAGAAAAATGACCTCATATAACATAAAATCACATTTCTCAAGTTTCCCATACAATTTTTGCGTTCTTAAAACAGAAAAAAACTTGAAACAAATGTTCTAAATGCTCATCCTTATTTTTAGAGTAAATAAGGATATCATCAAGGTACACCACCACGAATTTGCCAAGAAATGGCCTCAACACCTCGTTCATTAATCTCATGAACGTGCTAGGTGCATTGGTCAATCCAAATGGCATTACGAGCCATTCATACAACCCATGCTTTGTCTTGAATGCAGTCTTCCATTCATCACCTTCCCTCATACGAATTTGATGGTAACCACTTCTCAAATCAACTTTTGAAAATACATTTGAACCACTCAATTCGTCCAACATATCATCTAGTCTTGGAATTGGGAACCTGTACTTGATAGTAATATTGTTAACAGCTCTACTATCAATGCACATACGCCAAGTACCATCCTTTTTAGGAACCAACAAAGCAGGAACTGCACATGGACTCATAGATTCACGCACATAGCCCATACCCATCAATTCTTCGATTTGTCTTTGCAACTCCTTAGTTTCTAAAGGGTTACATCTATAGGCAGGTTTATTTGGTAGAGGTGCGCCTGGAATGAGATCAATTTGATGCTCAATTCCTCTCAAGGGTGGTAATCCCTTAGGTAACTCATCAGGAAAAACATCCTCAAACTCTTTAATCAATTTTGCAAGTTTAGGATTTTGACTCACAAATTTTTCATGGATTTCTTTAGAGTACAACATGAATATCTCTTCCTCACCCTCAAACTCCCTCTCAAACTCTTTACAAGATAATAAAGAAATTTGTGACTTTTGTGGTTGTGAAAACCGTGGGGGTGGTAAAGGGTGCAATTTCTTTTGTTTCCCTTGGTGAGTGATAGTGTAGGTGTTATGGTACCCATCATGGATAGATTTTTTATCAGATTGCCACGGTCTACCAAGAAGAATATGACAAGCATCCATTAAAACAACATCACACAATTGACTATCATGATATGAACCAATCGAAAAATTCACCATACATTGCTTTCTAACCCCAGTGCTAGCATTAGAATCTAACCAACTCAATTTGTAAGGATGTGGATGATTAGTGGTGGTAAGACCTAGTTTAGATACTAAAGTTTTCGACACAGTATTAGCCTCACTGCCCCCATCAATAATTAAATCACATACCTCGTCACCAACTTTACATTTGGTGATGAAAATGTGTTGTCTTTGTGGCGCCAAAGGTTCCTCCACACGAGCTTGCAAAGCTCTCCTAACCACCAAGTTTGTTTTGTCCTCCATTTCAGGATAGCAATGGTCCTCCTCCTCATCCTTTTCATGCGGGGTCACCTCCTTCTCTTCTTCAGACTCAAATTCCTCCCAATTGATGCTTTGGGTGGCTATGAGTTTAACCTCTTGCATGGTTAAGGCTCTTGAATTAGGACAATCTTTTTTATAATGTCCTCTACCTCCACACTTGTAACATACAATGTCACTAAGTTTGAAGTCTTTCGTGTTCCTCTTTGGTGGCTCATTAGGCTTGCTAAAAGAAGAACCCTCCTTCGAGGTGAAGGGTGGTTTACGTACCACTGGAGTAGTAGTAGGCGTTTTCTTCCTTTTCCTTTTAGCATCAAACTTTGTCACAAGTTTGCAAGCTTCCACAAACGTGAGGTTAGTGTAACCGTCAAGTTTGTCTTGTAACTCTTGTTCCAACCCAGCTACAAAACGTCCCAACTTCAGCTCTTCATTTTCAGTCACCTCACATACAATGGCAAGCCTATCAAATTCTTTGATATAGTCTTCCACCGAATCGCCATTTTGTTGGAGAGTACTCCATTTCACATACTGATTTTGCTTGTAATTGTGAGGAATGAAATGATCTCTCATTCTTTTCTTCAGCTTTTCCCAAGTGGAAATGTGAGCCTTACCCCTAAGGGTACGCCCCCTTTGTTCTCCTTGCAACCAACTGTCACCATAGCCCTTCAGTTTGACTTTGGCTATCTTGTACTGTTGAACCGTCTCATGGATGTCCTTGTACTCAAAGTACCTTTCCAAGGATTTCTCCCACTCCAAGTACTTCTCCGGATCAAGTGTCCCATCAAAGGCAGGAACGTCCACTTTGAGACTCCTATCCTCCCTCCTAGGTGGAGGGTCTTCACCTTGATCTCTCCTATCTTGCTCGTTCATGAGCCTTGCCATCAAGGCAGCAAGGTTCCCTTGTAGATTGGCATTGGTTTCGGCCAACCTTTCCTGACTAGCAATGGATCGATTAAGAGCTTCCAAAGCTGTCCTCAAATCTTGATTTTCTCCCATGGTATGTAGGTATTCGACCCCTCTGGAAAATTTAAGAAAATTTTCCCCCTACCTGACGCGCCAAATGATGTGTAAACAAGATGAGAAACCTTGTTACAAAAATGATAAGTTAAAAGATTCAAAGGATTTTAAGATTCAATTATCAAGTGATCAGTTTAGTTAGGGGAACTCTCACCCTAAGCTAAGGATATAGCAAAGAGGAACTCTCACTCGTTTGCTTGGGATAGTCTAGATGAGGGAACTCTCACCAAATCATAAACTATAAGTCCTAATCTTGGGAACTCTCACCAAAACTAACACTCTTCAAATTCGGATACTCAAATTTGGAAAACAAAGTGAACTAGACTCAAGTCACTTCAATTAACAAAACACACGTTTTAGGCAAATAATCTTGGATGATTTTCATTCATTCAAAGTATGCTATTTATAGCACTAATACAACCTTTTCACTTGCCTATTTTAATTAACAAAAAGAAATAACCAAAAGGAAATTAACTAAGGGAAAGAGTGGTTAATACACGTCCCACTTAACCCCATTACAAAACATAATTAAACTAAATAAAAGACCTAAAGACTAGGCTTGAAACAAGGGAAAATGACCAGCCAAAATAGCATCCAAAGAGCATCTTCAACACACGCCCAAAACAGCCTTTCTTCAAGCTTTTGTAACTCCCATTTCAATGCCTTGATTCACGCCTATTTATTCTTCATAACCCCCAAATAATGAGGTGCAATGTTCAGCCAACAAACTCCATAATTTACGCCCAACAAGTGCCATGAATCACTCCTCTTCAATCAGTCCAAGTAACCTACAAACGGCTAGCATGAAACACGCCCAAACTGCCTCCAATTCAGCTTGTAACCGACGCCTTTAAACATGTATTTGGAGCTTGGAAAACCGTCACTTGCTAGATACCTTCTACAAGGTTAATTACACTAAGTGAAGTGCAACCCCTTGTAAAAACATTCGAACCAAAACCATGCAAAGGATTAAGAAATGTTTTGGACAGAAATAAGGCCTTTGCATTGTCTTGAATTTGGACCTCACCATGACCACTTGGAGCATTACAATCATTAGAACTTTGACCATATTGGTCAACAAACCTAATTGAATCAAATGAAAGTCAAACACATTCAAAAAGAGTTTTTTGAATCAAATGAAGGTCAAATGCAATCTGCAAAGCTAATCAAATCAAATGAAAGTCAAACACATTCAAACAAAGCTTATTGAATCAAATGTAAGTCAAATACATTCAAACAAAGCTTTTTGAATCAAATGAAAGTCAAATGCATTCAACAAAGCTTATTGAATCAAATGAAAGTCAAAAACATCTAAAAAAAATCTTATTAAATCAAATGAAAGTCAAACACATTCAGACAAAGCTATTTGAATCAAATGAAAGTAAAAAACATTTGAACAAAGCCAATTGAATCAAATGAAGGTCAAATGCAATCTGCAAAGCTAATCAAATCAAATGAAAGTCAAACACATTCAAACAAAGCTTATTGAATCAAATGTAAGTCAAACACATTCAAATAGAGCTTTTTGAATAAAATGAAAGTCAAATGCGTTCAACAAAGCTAATTGAATCAAACGAAAGTCAAAAACATCTAAAAAAAATCTAATTAAATCAAATGAAAGTCAAACACATTCAGACAAAGCTATTTGTATCAAATGAAATTCAAATGCATTCTACAATTCTAATTGAATCAAATGAAAGTCAAAAACATCGAAAAAAATCTAATTAAATAAAATGAAAGTCAAACACAATAAAAAAAAGCTAATTAAATCAAATGAAAGTCAAACCCATTCAAACAAAGCTATTTGAATTAAATGAAAGTCAAATGCAATCTACAAAGCTAATTGAATCAAATGAATTTAAACACATTCAAACAAACCTAATATAATCAAATGAAAGACGAACACATTCAAACAGAGCTAATTGAATCAAATAAAAGTCAAACCCATTCAAAAAGATCTTTTTGAATCAAATTAAGGTCAAATTTAATCTACAAAGCTAATTGAATCAATTGAAAGTTAAACACATTCAAACAAAGCTATTTGAATGAAATGTAAGTCAAACACATTCAAACAGAGCTTTTTGAATCAAATGAAAGTCAAATGCATTCAACAAAGCTAATTGAATCAAATTAAAGTCAAAAATATCCAAAAAACCTAATTAAATCAAATGAAAGTCAATCACATTCAGACAAAGCTATTTGAATCAAATGAAAGTCAAATGCATTCTACAAATCTAATTAAATCAAATGAAAGTCAAAAACATTCGAACAAAGCCAATTGAATCAAATGAAAGTCAATCACATTCAGACAAAGCTATTTGAATCAAATGAAAGTCAAATGCATTCTACAAATCTAATTGAATCAAATGAAAGTAAAAAACATTTGAACAAAGCCAATTGAATCAAATGAATGTCAAACACATTCAAACAAACCTATCTGAATCAAATGAAAGTCAAACACATTCAAACAGTGCTAATTAAATAAAATGAAAGTCAAACACATTTAAAAAGAGCTTTTTGAATCAAATGAAGGTCAAATGCATTTAAGAAAGCAAATTGAATCAAATGACAGTCAAACACATTCAAACAAAGCTAATTGAATCAAATGAAAGTCAAACACAGCTATTTGAATCAAATGAAAGTCAAATGCTTTCTACAAAGCTAATTGAATCAAATGAAAGTCAAAAACATTCCAACAAAGCCAATTGAATCAAATGAAAGTCAAACACATTCAAACAAACCTAATTGAATCAAATGAAAGTCAAACACATTTAAACAAAGCTAATTGAATCAAAGGAAAGTCAAACACATTCAAACAAAATTGATTAGATCAAATGTAAGTCAAACACATTCAAACAGAGCTTTTTGAATCAAATTAAAGTCAAATGCATTCAACAAAGCTAATTGAATCAAACAAAAGTCAAAAACATCTAAAAAAATTAAATTAAATCAAATGACAGTCAAACACATTCAGACAAAGCTATTTGAATCAAATGAAATTCAAATGCATTCTACAAAGCCAATTGAATCAAATGAAAGTCAAACACATTTTAACAAACCTAATTGAATCAAATGAAAGTCAAAATCATTCAAACAAAGCTAATTAAATAAAATGAAAGTCAAACACATTCAAAAAGAGCTTTTTGAATCAAATGAAGGTCAAACGCAATCTACAAAGCTAATTGAATCAAATGAAAGTCAAACACATTGAAACAAAGCTAATTGGATAAAATATAAGTCAAACACATTCAAATAGAGCTTTTTGAATAAAATGCGTTCAACAAAGCTAATTGAATCAAACGAAAGTCAAAAACATTTAAAAAAATCTAATTAAATCAAATGAAAGTCAAACACATTCAGACAAATCTATTTGAATCAAATGAAAGTAAAAAACATTTGAAAAAAGCCAATTGAATCAAATGAAAGTAAAAAACATCTAAAAAATTCAAATTAAATCAATAAAAGGTCAGACACATTCAAAAAAAACTATTTGAATCAAATAAAAGTCAAATGCATTCTATAAAGCTAATTGAATCAAATGAAAGTCAAACACATTTAAACAAAGATAATTGAATCAAATGAAAGTAAAACACAATAAAACAAACCTAATTGAATCAAATGAAAGTAAAACACATTCAAACAGAGCTAATTGAATCAAATGAAAGTCAAACACATTCAAAAAGAGTTTTTTAAATCAAATGAAGGTCAAATGCAATCTGCAAAGCTAATCAAATCAAATGAAAGTCAAACACATTCAAACAAAGCTAATTAAATCAAATGTAAGTCAAATAACTTCAAACAAAGCTTTTTGAATCAAATGAAAGTCAAATGCATTCAACGAAGCTCATTGAATCAAATAAAAGTAAAAAACAACTAAAAAAATCTAATTAAATCAAATGAAAGTCAAACACATTCAGACAAAGCTATTTGAATCAAATGAAAGTCAAATGCATTCTACAAATCTAATTGAATCAAATGAAAGTAAAAAACATTTGAACAAAGCCAATTGAATCAAATGAAAGTCAAACACATTCAAACAAACCTAATTGAATCAAATGAAAGTCAAACACAATCAAACAAAGCTAATTGAATCAAATGAAAGTAAAACACATTAAAACAAACCTAACTGAATCAAATGAAAGTAAAACACATTCAAACAGCGCTAATTGAATCAAATGATAGTCAAACACATTCAAAAAGAGTTTTTTGAATCAAATAAAGGTCAAATACAATCTGCAAAGCTAATTAAATCAAATGAAAGTCAAACACATTCAAACAAAGCTTATTGAATCAAATGTAAGTCAAATACATTCAAACAAATCTTTTTGAATCAAATGAAAGTCAAATGCATTCAACAAAGCTTATTGAATCAAATGAAAGTCAAAAACATCTAAAAAAATCTTATTAAATCAAATGAAAGTCAAACACATTCAGACAAAGCTATTTGAATCAAATGAAAGTCAAATGCATTCTACAAATCTAATTGAATCAAATGAAAGTAAAAAACATTTGAACAAAGTCAATTGAATCAAATGAAAGTCAAACACATTCAAACAAACATATCTGAATCAAATGAAAGTCAAACACATTCAAACAGTGCTAATTGAATAAAATGAAAGTCAAACAAATTTTAAAAGAGCTTTTTGAATCAAATGAAGGTCAAATGCATTTGAGAAAGCTAATTGAATCAAATGTAAGTCAAACGCATTCAAACAGAGCTCTCAAATGCATTCAACAAAGCTAATTGAATCAAACAAAAGTCAAAAACATCTATAAAAATCTAATTAAATCAAATGAAAGTCAAACACATTTAAACAAAGCTATTTGAATCAAATGAAAATCAAATGCATTCTACAAATCTAATTGAATCAAATGAAAGTAAAAACATCTAAAGATTTCAAATTAAATCAATAAAAGGTCAAACACATTCAAACAAAACTATTTGAATCAAATGAAAGTCAAAAGCATTCTATAAAGCTAATTGAATCAAATGAAAGTCAAACACATTCAAAAAAAGCTAATTGAATCAAATGAAAGTAAAACACATTCAAACAAACCTAATTGAATCAAATGAAAGTCAAAGACATTTAAACAGAGCTAATTGAATCAAATGAAAGTCAAACACATCCAAACAAAGCTAATTGAATCAAATGTAAGTCAAACACATTCAAACAGAGCTTTTTGAATAAAATGAAAGTCAAATGCATTCAACAAAGCTAATTGAATCAAATGAAAGTCAAAAACATCTAAAAAAAATCTTATTAAATCAAATGAAAGTCAAACACATTCAGACAAAGCTATTTGAATCAAATGAAAGTCAAATGCATTCTACAAATCTAATTGAATCAAATGAAAGTAAAAAACATTTGAACAAAGCCAATTGAATCAAATGAAAGTCAAACACATTCAAACAAACCTAATTGAATCAAATGAAAGTCAAACACAATCAAACAAAGCTAATTGAATCAAATGAAAGTAAAACACATTAAAACAAACCTAACTGAATCAAATGAAAGTAAAACACATTCAAACAGCGCTAATTGAATCAAATGATAGTCAAACACATTCGAAAAGAGTTTTTTGAATCAAATGAAGGTCAAATACAATCTGCAAAGCTAATTAAATCAAATGAAAGTCAAACACATTCAAACAAAGCTTATTGAATCAAATGTAAGTCAAATACATTCAAACAAATCTTTTTGAATCAAATGAAAGTCAAATGCATTCAACAAAGCTTATTGAATCAAATGAAAGTCAAAAACATCTAAAAAAATCTTATTAAATCAAATGAAAGTCAAACACATTCAGACAAAGCTATTTGAATCAAATGAAAGTTAAATGCATTCTACAAATCTAATTGAATCAAATGAAAGTAAAAAACATTTGAACAAAGTCAATTGAATCAAATGAAAGTCAAACACATTCAAACAAACATATCTGAATCAAATGAAAGTCAAACACATTCAAACAGTGCTAATTGAATAAAATGAAAGTCAAACAAATTTTAAAAGAGCTTTTTGAATCAAATGAAGGTCAAATGCATTTAAGAAAGCTAATTGAATCAAATGTAAGTCAAACGCATTCAAACAGAGCTCTCAAATGCATTCAACAAAGCTAATTGAATCAAACAAAAGTCAAAAACATCTATAAAAATCTAATTAAATCAAATGAAAGTCAAACACATTTAAACAAAGCTATTTGAATCAAATGAAAATCAAATGCATTCTACAAATCTAATTGAATCAAATGAAAGTAAAAACATCTAAAGATTTCAAATTAAATCAATAAAAGGTCAAACACATTCAAACAAAACTATTTGAATCAAATGAAAGTCAAAAGCATTCTATAAAGCTAATTGAATCAAATGAAAGTCAAACACATTCAAACAAAGCTAATTGAATCAAATGAAAGTAAAACACATTCAAACAAACCTAATTGAATCAAATGAAAGTCAAAGACATTTAAACAGAGCTAATTGAATCAAATGAAAGTCAAACACATCCAAACAAAGCTAATTGAATCAAATGTAAGTCAAACACATTCAAACAGAGCTTTTTGAATAAAATGAAAGTCAAATGCATTCAACAAAGCTA
Source organism: Chenopodium quinoa (assembly GCF_001683475.1). Classification (NCBI taxonomy): domain Eukaryota; kingdom Viridiplantae; phylum Streptophyta; class Magnoliopsida; order Caryophyllales; family Amaranthaceae; genus Chenopodium; species Chenopodium quinoa. Next base: position 155,341 of record NW_018743547.1, on the reverse strand, counting down.
ATTGAATCAAATGAAAGTCAAAAACATCTATAAAAATCTAATTAAATCAAATGAAAGTCAAACACATTTAAACAAAGCTATTTGAATCAAATGAAAATAATATGCATTCTACAAATCTAATTGAATCAAATGAAAGTAAAAACATCTAAAGATTTCAAATTAAATCAATAAAAGGTCAAACACATTCAAACAAAACTATTTGAATCAAATGAAAGTCAAAAGCATTCTATAAAGCTAATTGAATCAAATGAAAGTCAAACACATTCAAACAAAGCTAATTGAATCAAATGAAAGTAAAACACATTCAAACAAACCTAATTGAATCAAATGAAAGTCAAAGACATTTAAACAGAGCTAATTGAATCAAATGAAAGTTAAACACATCCAAACAAAGCTAATTGAATCAAATGTAAGTCAAACACATTCAAACAGAGCTTTTTGAATAAAATGAAAGTCAAATGCATTCAACAAAGCTAATTGAATCAAATTAAAATCAAACACATTCAAACACAGCTATTTGAATCAAATGAAAGTCAAATGCTTTCTACAAAGCTAATTGAATCAAATGAAAGTCAAAAACATTCCAACAAAGCCAATTGAATCAAATGAAAGTCAAACACATTCAAACAAACCTAATTGAATCATATGAAAGTCAAACACATTCAAATAAAGCTAATTGAATCAAACGAAAGTGAAACACATTCAAACAAAATTGATTAGATCAAATGTAAGTCAAACACATTCAAACAGAGCTTTTTGAATCAAATTTAAGTCAAAAGCATTTGACAAAGCTAATTGAATCAAACAAAAGTCAAAAACATCTAAAAAAATAAAATTAAATCAAATGACAGTCAAACACATTCAGACAAAGCTATTTGAATCAAATGAAATTCAAATGCATTCTACAAATCTAATTGAATCAAATGAAAGTAAAAAAAATTTTGAACAAAGCCAATTGAATCAAATGAAAGTCAAACACATTCAAACAAAGCTAATTGAATCAAATGAAAGTAAAACACATTAAAACAAAGCTAATTGAATCAAATGAAAGTCAAACACATTCAAACAGAGCTAATTGAATCAAATGAAACTCAAACACATTCAAAAAGAGTTTTTTGAATCAAATGAAGGTAAAATGCAATCTGCAAAGCTAATCAAATCAAATGAAAGTCAAACACATTCAAACAAAGCTTATTGAATCAAATGTAAGTCAAATACATTCAAACAAAGCTTTTTGAATCAAATAAAACTCAAATGCATTCAACAAAGCTAATTGAATCAAATGAAAGTCAAACATATTCAAACAGTGCTAATTGAATAAAATGAAAGTCAAACACATTTAAAAAGAGCTTTTTGAATCAAATAAAGTTCAAATGCATTTAAGAAAACTAATTGAATCAAATGAAAGTCAAACACATTCAAACAAAGCTAATTGAATCAAATGAAAGTCAAACACATTCAAACACAGCTATTTGTATCAAATGAAAGTCAAATGCATTCTACAAAGCTAATTGAATCAAATGAAAGTCAAACACATTCAAACAAAGCTAATTGAATCAAATGTAAGTCAAACAAATTCAAACAGAGCTGTTTGAATCAAATAAAACTCAAATGCATTCAACAAAGCTAATTGAATCAAACCAAAGTCAAAAACATCTAAAAAAAATCTAATTAAATCAAATGAAAGTCAAACACATTCAGACAAAGCTATTTGAATCAAATCAAAATCAAATGCATTCTACAAATCTAATTGACTCAAATGAAGGTAAAAAACATCTAAAAAATTCAAATTAAATCAATAAAAGGTCAAACACATTCAAACAAAACTATTGAATTAAATGAAAGTCAAACACATTCAAAAAGAGCTTTTTGCATCAAATGAAGGTCAAATGCATTTAAGAAAGCTAATTGAATCATATGAAAGTCAAAGATATTCAAACACAGCTAATTGAATCAAATGAAAGTCAAACACATTCAAACAAAGCTAATTGAATCAAATGTAAGTCAAACACATTCAAACAGAGCTCTCAAATGCATTCAACAAAGCTAATTGAATCAAACGAAAGTAAAAAACATCTAAAAAAATCTAATTAAATCAAATGAAAGTCAAACACATTCAAACAAAGCTATTTGAATCAAATGAAAATCAAATGCATTCTACAAATCTAATTGACTCAAATGAAAGTAAAAAACATCTAAAAAATTCAAATTAAATCAATAAAAGGTCAAACACATTCAAACAAAACTATTTGAATCAAGTGAAAGTCAAAAGCATTCTATAAAGCTAATTGAATTAAATGAAAGTCAAACACATTCAAAAAGAGGTTTTTAATCAAATGAAGGTCAAATGCATTTAAGAAAGCTAATTGAATCATATGAAAGTCAAACACATTCAAACAAAGCTAATTGAATCAAATGTAAGTCAAATACATTCAAACAGAGCTTTTTTAATCAAATGAAAGTCAAATGCATTCAACAAAGCTAATTGAATCAAATGAAAGTAAAAAACAACTAAAAAAATCTAATTAAATCAAATGAAAGTAAAACACATTCAGACAAAGCTATTTGAATCAAATGAAAGTCAAATGCATTCTACAAATCTAATTGAATCAAATGAAAGTAAAAAACATTTGAACAAAGCCAATTGAATCAAATGAAAGTGAAACACATTCAAACAGAGCTAATTGAATCAAATGAAAGTCAAACACATTCAAACAAAGCTAATTGAATCAAATGAAAGTAAAACACATTCAATCAAACCTAATTGAATCAAATGAAAGTCAAAGACATTTAAACAGAGCTAATTGAATCAAATGAAAGTCAAACACATCCAAACAAAGCTAATTGAATCAAATGTAAGTCAAACACATTCAAACAGAGCTTTTTGAATAAAATGAAAGTCAAATGCATTCAACAAAGCTAATTGAATCAAATGAAAATCAAACACATTCAAACACAGCTATTTGAATCAAATGAAAGTCAAATGCTTTCTACAAAGCTAATTGAATCAAATGAAAGTCAAAAACATTCCAACAAAGCCAATTGAATCAAATGAAAGTCAAACACATTCAAACAAACCTAATTGAATCATATGAAAGTCAAACACATTCAAATAAAGCTAATTGAATCAAACGAAAGTGAAACACATTCAAACAAAATTGATTAGATCAAATGTAAGTCAAACACATTCAAACAGAGCTTTTTGAATCAAATTTAAGTCAAAAGCATTTAACAAAGCTAATTGAATCAAACAAAAGTCAAAAACATCTAAAAAAATAAAATTAAATCAAATGACAGTCAAACACATTCAGACAAAGCTATTTGAATCAAATGAAATTCAAATGCATTCTACAAATCTAATTGAATCAAATGAAAATAAAAAAATTTTGAACAAAGCCAATTGAATCAAATGAAAGTCAAACACATTCAAACAAAGCTAATTGAATCAAATGAAAGTAAAACACATTAAAACAAAGCTAATTGAATCAAATGAAAGTCAAACACATTCAAACAGAGCTAATTGAATCAAATGAAACTCAAACACATTCAAAAAGAGTTTTTTGAATCAAATGAAGGTAAAATGCAATCTGCAAAGCTAATCAAATCAAATGAAAGTCAAACACATTCAAACAAAGCTTATTGAATCAAATGTAAGTCAAATACATTCAAACAAAGCTTTTTGAATCAAATAAAACTCAAATGCATTCAACAAAGCTAATTGAATCAAATGAAAGTCAAACACATTCAAACAGTGCTAATTGAATAAAATGAAAGTCAAACACATTTAAAAAGAGCTTTTTGAATCAAATAAAGTTCAAATGCATTTAAGAAAACTAATTGAATCAAATGAAAGTCAAACACATTCAAACAAAGCTAATTGAATCAAATGAAAGTCAAACACATTCAAACACAGCTATTTGTATCAAATGAAAGTCAAATGCATTCTACAAAGCTAATTGAATCAAATGAAAGTCAAACACATTCAAACAAAGCTAATTGAATCAAATGTAAGTCAAACAAATTCAAACAGAGCTGTTTGAATCAAATAAAACTCAAATGCATTCAACAAAGCTAATTGAATCAAACCAAAGTCAAAAACATCTAAAAAAAATCTAATTAAATCAAATGAAAGTCAAACACATTCAGACAAAGCTATTTGAATCAAATCAAAATCAAATCCATTCTACAAATCTAATTGACTCAAATGAAGGTAAAAAACATCTAAAAAATTCAAATTAAATCAATAAAAGGTCAAACACATTCAAACAAAACTATTGAATTAAATGAAAGTCAAACACATTCAAAAAGAGCTTTTTGCATCAAATGAAGGTCAAATGCATTTAAGAAAGCTAATTGAATCATATGAAAGTCAAAGATATTCAAACACAGCTAATTGAATCAAATGAAAGTCAAACACATTCAAACAAAGCTAATTGAATCAAATGTAAGTCAAACACATTCAAACAGAGCTCTCAAATGCATTCAACAAAGCTAATTGAATCAAACGAAAGTAAAAAACATCTAAAAAAATCTAATTAAATCAAATGAAAGTCAAACACATTCAAACAAAGCTATTTGAATCAAATGAAAATCAAATGCATTCTACAAATCTAATTGACTCAAATGAAAGTAAAAAACATCTAAAAAATTCAAATTAAATCAATAAAAGGTCAAACACATTCAAACAAAACTATTTGAATCAAGTGAAAGTCAAAAGCATTCTATAAAGCTAATTGAATTAAATGAAAGTCAAACACATTCAAAAAGAGGTTTTTAATCAAATGAAGGTCAAATGCATTTAAGAAAGCTAATTGAATCATATGAAAGTCAAACACATTCAAACAAAGCTAATTGAATCAAATGTAAGTCAAATACATTCAAACAGAGCTTTTTTAATCAAATGAAAGTCAAATGCATTCAACAAAGCTAATTGAATCAAATGAAAGTAAAAAACAACTAAAAAAATCTAATTAAATCAAATGAAAGTAAAACACATTCAGACAAAGCTATTTGAATCAAATGAAAGTCAAATGCATTCTACAAATCTAATTGAATCAAATGAAAGTAAAAAACATTTGAACAAAGCCAATTGAATCAAATGAAAGTGAAACACATTCAAACAGAGCTAATTGAATCAAATGAAAGTCAAACACATTCAAACAAAGCTAATTGAATCAAATGAAAGTAAAACACATTCAATCAAACCTAATTGAATCAAATGAAAGTCAAAGACATTTAAACAGAGCTAATTGAATCAAATGAAAGTCAAACACATCCAAACAAAGCTAATTGAATCAAATGTAAGTCAAACACATTCAAACAGAGCTTTTTGAATAAAATGAAAGTCAAATGCATTCAACAAAGCTAATTGAATCAAATGAAAATCAAACACATTCAAACACAGCTATTTGAATCAAATGAAAGTCAAATGCTTTCTACAAAGCTAATTGAATCAAATGAAAGGCAAAAACATTCCAACAAAGCCAATTGAATCAAATGAAAGTCAAACACATTCAAACAAACCTAATTGAATCATATGAAAGTCAAACACATTCAAATAAAGCTAATTGAATCAAACGAAAGTGAAACACATTCAAACAAAATTGATTAGATCAAATGTAAGTCAAACACATTCAAACAGAGCTTTTTGAATCAAATTTAAGTCAAAAGCATTTAACAAAGCTAATTGAATCAAACAAAAGTCAAAAACATCTAAAAAAATAAAATTAAATCAAATGACAGTCAAACACATTCAGACAAAGCTATTTGAATCAAATGAAATTCAAATGCATTCTACAAATCTAATTGAATCAAATGAAAGTAAAAAAATTTTGAACAAAGCCAATTGAATCAAATGAAAGTCAAACACATTCAAACAAAGCTAATTAAATCAAATGAAAGTAAAACACATTAAAACAAAGCTAATTGAATAAAATGAAACTCAAACACATTCAAAAAGAGTTTTTTGAATAAAATGAAGGTAAAATGCAATCTGCAAAGCTAATCAAATCAAATGAAAGTCAAACACATTCAAACAAATCTTATTGAATCAAATGTAAGTCAAATACATTCAAACAAAGCTTTTTGAATCAAATAAAACTCAAATGCATTCAACAAAGCTAATTGAATCAAACGAAAGTCAAAAACATCTAAAAAAATCTAATTAAATCAAATGAAAGTCAAACACATTCAGACAAAGCTATTTGAATCAAATGAAAGTCAAATGCATTCTACAAATCTAATTGAATCAAATGAAAGTAAAAAACATTTGAACAAAGCCAATTGAATCAAATGAAAGTCAAACACATTCAAACAAACCTATCTGAATCAAATGAAAGTCAAACACATTCAAACAGTGCTAATTGAATAAAATAAAAGTCAAACACATTTAAAAAGAGCTTTTTGAATCAAATAAAGTTCAAATGCATTTAAGAAAACTAATTGAATCAAATGAAAGTCAAACACATTCAAACAAAGCTAATTGAATCAAATGAAAGTCAAACACATTCAAACACAGCTATTTGTATCAAATGAAAGTCAAATGCATTCTACAAAGCTAATTGAATCAAATGAAAGTCAAACACATTCAAACAAAGCTAATTGAATCAAATGTAAGTCAAACAAATTCAAACAGAGCTTTTTGAATCAAATAAAATTCAAATGCATTCAACAAAGCTAATTGAATCAAACCAAAGTAAAAAACATCTAAAAAAAATCTAATTAAATCAAATGAAAGTCAAACACATTCAGACAAAGCTATTTGAATCAAATCAAAATCAAATGCATTCTACAAATCTAATTGACTCAAATGAAGGTAAAAAACATCTAAAAAATTCAAATTAAATCAATAAAAGGTCAAACACATTCAAACAAAACTATTGAATTAAATGAAAGTCAAACACATTCAAAAAGAGCTTTTTGCATCAAATGAAGGTCAAATGCATTTAAGAAAGCTAATTGAATCATATGAAAGTCAAAGATATTCAAACACAGCTAATTGAATCAAATGAAAGTCAAACACATTCAAACAAAGCTAATTGAATCAAATGTAAGACAAACACATTCAAACAGAGCTTTTTGAATCAAATGAAAGTCAAATGCATTTAACAAAGCTAATTGAATGAAATGAAAGTCAAAAATATCTAAAAAAACCTTATTAAATCAAATGAAAGTCAAACACATTCAAACAAAGCTATTTGAATCGAATGAAAGTCAAATGCATTCTACAAAGCTAATTGAATCAAATGGAAGTAAAAAACATTCGAACAAAGCCAAATGAATCCAATGAAAGTCAAACACATTCTAACAAAGGTTTTTGAATCAAATGTAAGTCAAATGCATTCAACAAAGCTAATTGAATCAAATTAAAGTCAAAAACATGTAAAAAAATCTAATTAAATCAAATTAAAGTCAAACACAATAAAAAAAAGCTAATTAAATCGAATGAAAGTCAAACACATTCAAACAAAGCTATTTGAATTAAATGAAAGTCAAATGCAATCTACAAAGCTAATTGAATCAAATGAAAGTTAAATGCATTCAAACAAACCTAATAGAATCAAATGAAAGACGAACACATTCAAACAGAGCTAATTCAATCAAATGAAAGTCAAATGCATTCTATAAAACTAATTGAATCAAATGAAAGTCAAACACATTTATACAAAGCTAATTGAATCAAATTATAGTAAAACACATTCAAATAAACCTAATAGAATCTAATGAAAGTCAAACACATTCAAACAGAGCTAATTGAATCAAATGAAAGTCAAACACATTCAAACACAGCTATATGAATCAATTGAAAGTCAAGTGCTTTCTACAAAGCTAATTGAATCAAATGAAAGTCAAACACATTCAAACAAAGCTAATTGAATCTAATGTAAGTCAAATACATTCAAACAAAGGTTTTTGAATCAAATGAAAGTCAAATGCATTCAACAAAGTTCATTGAATCAAATGAAAGTAAAAAACAACTAAAAAAATCTAATTAAATCAAATGAAAGTCAAACACATTCAGACAAAGCTATTTGAATCAAATGAAAGTCAAATGCATTCTACAAATCTAATTGAATCAAATGAAAGTAAAAAACATTTGAGAAAAGCCAATTGAATGAAATGAAAGTCAAACACATTCAAACAAACCTAATTGAATCAAATGAAATTCAAACACATTCAAACAAAGCTAATTGAATCAAATGAAAGTAAAACACATTAAAACAAACCTAATTGAATCAAATGAAAGTCAAACACATTCAAACAGCGCTAATTGAATCAAATGAAAGTCAAAAACATTCAAAAAGAGTTTTTTGAATCAAATGAAGGTCAAATGCAATCTGCAAAGCTAATCAAATCAAATGAAAGTCAAATACATTTAAACAAAGCTTTTTGAATCAAATGAAAGTCAAATGCATTCAACAAAGCTTATTGAATCAAATGAAAGTCAAAAACATCTAAAAAAAATCTTATTAAATCAAATGAAAGTCAAACACATTCAGACAAAGCTATTTGAATCAAATGAAAGTCAAATGCATTCTACAAATCTAATTGAATCAAATGAAAGTAAAAAACATTTGAACAAAGCCAATTGAATCAAATGAAAGTCAAACACATTCAAACAAACCTATCTGAATAAAATGAAAGTCAAACACATTCAAACAGTGCTAATTGAATAAAATAAAAGTCAAACACATTTAAAAAGAGCTTTTTGAATCAAATGAAGGTCAAATGCATTTGAGAAAGCTAATTGAATCAAATGAAAGTCAAACACATTCAAACAAAGCTAATTGAATCAAATGTAAGTCAAACACATTCAAACAGAGCTCTCAAATGCATTCAACAAAGCTAATTGAATCAAACGAAAGTAAAAAACATCTAAAAAAATCTAATTAAATCAAATGAAAGTCAAACACATTCAAACAAAGCTATTTGAATCAAATGAAAATCAAATGCATTCTACAAATCTAATTGACTCAAATGAAAGTAAAAAACATCTAAAAAATTCAAATTAAATCAATAAAAGGTCAAACACATTCAAACAAAACTATTTGAATCAAGTGAAAGTCAAAAGCATTCTATAAAGCTAATTGAATTAAATGAAAGTCAAACACATTCAAAAAGAGCTTTTTGAATCAAATGAAGGTCAAATGCATTTAAGAAAGCTAATTGAATCATATGAAAGTCAAACACATTCAAACAAAGCTAATTGAATCAAATGTAAGTCAAATACATTCAAACAGAGCTTTTTTAATCAAATGAAAGTCAAATGCATTCAACAAAGCTAATTGAATCAAATGAAAGTAAAAAACAACTTAAAAAATCTAATTAAATCAAATGAAAGTAAAACACATTCAGACAAAGCTATTTGAATCAAATGAAAGTCAAATGCATTCTACAAATCTAATTGAATCAAATGAAAGTCAAACACATTCAAACAAACCTAATTGAATCAAATGAAAGTCAAACACATTCAAACAAAGCTAATTGAATCAAATGAAAGTAAAACACATTAAAACAAACCTAATTGAATCAAATGAAAGTCAAACACATTCAAACAGCGCTAATTGAATCAAATGAAAGTCAAACACATTCAAACAGCGCTAATTGAATCAAATGAAAGTCAAACACATTCAAACATCGCTAATTGAATCAAATGAAAGTCAAACACATTCAAAAAGAGTTTTTTGAATCAAATGAAGGTCAAATGCAATCTGCAAAGCTAATCAAATCAAATGAAAGTCAAACACATTCAAACAAAGCTTTTTGAATCAAATGAAAGTCAAATGCTTTCTACATTGCTAATTGAATCAAATGAAAGTCAATAACATTCCAACAAAGCCAATTGAACGAAATGAAAGTTAAACACATTCAAACAAACCTAATTGAATCAAATGAAAGTCAAACACATTCAAATAAAGCTAATTGAATCAAATGTAAGTCAAATACATTCAAACAAAGCTTTTTGAATCAAATAAAAGTCAAATGCATTCACAAAGCTCGTTGAATCAAATGAAAGTAAAAAAACAACTAAAAAAATCTAATTAAATCAAATGAAAGTAAAACACATTCAGACAACGCTATTTGAATCAAATGAAAGTCAAATGCATTCTACAAATCTAATTGAATCAAATGAAAGTAAAAAACATTTGAACAAAGCCAATTGAATCAAATGAAAGTCAAACACATTCAAACAAACCTAATTGAATCAAATGAAAGTCAAACACATTCAAACAAAGCTAATTGAATCAAATGAAAGTAAAACACATTAAAACAAACCTAATTGAATCAAATGAAAGTAAAACACATTAAAACAGCGCTAATTGAATCAAATGAAAATCAAACACATTCAAGCAAACCTAATTGAATCAAATGAAAGTCAAACACATTCAAACAAAGCTAATTGAATCAAATGAAAGTAAAACACATTAAAACAAACCTAATTGAATCAAATGAAAGTCAAACACATTCAAAAAGAGTTTTTTGAATCAAATGAAGGTCAAATGCAATCTGCAAAGCTAATCAAATCAAATGAAAGTCAAACACATTCAAACAAAGCTTATTGAATCAAATGTAAGTCAAATACATTCAAACAAAGCTCTTTGAATCAAATGAAAGTCAAATGCATTCAACAAAGCTTATTGAATCAAATGAAAGTCAAAAACATCTAAAAAAAATCTTATTAAATAAAATGAAAGTCAAACACATTCAGACAAAGCTATTTGAATCAAATGAAAGTAAAAAACATTTGAACAAAGCCAATTGAATCAAATGAAAGTCAAACACATTAAAACAAACCTAATTGAATCAAATGAAAGTCAAACACATTCAAACAGTGCTAATTGAATAAAATGAAAGTCAAACACATTTAAAAAGAGCTTTTTGAATCAAATGAAGGTCAAAGGCATTTAAGAAAGCTAATTGAATCAAATGAAAGTCAAACACATTCAAACAAAGCTAATTGAATCAAATGTAAGTCAAACACATTCAAACAGAGCTCTCAAATGCATTCAACAAAGCTAATTGAATCAAACGAAAGTCAAAAACATCTAAAAAAATCTAATTAAATCAAATGAAAGTCAAACACATTCAGACAAAGCTATTTGAATCAAATGAAAGTCAAATGCATTCTACAAATCTAATTGACTCAAATGAAAGTAAAAAAACATCTAAAAAATTCAAATTAAATCAATAAAAGGTCAAACACATTCAAACAAAACTATTTGAATCAAGTGAAAGTCAAATGCATTTTATAAAGCTAATTGAATCAAATGAAAGTCAAACACATCCAAACAAAGCTAATTGAATCAAATGAAAGTAAAACACAATCAAACAAGTCTAATTAAATCAAATGAAAGTCAAACACATTCAAACAGAGGTAATTGAATCAAATGAAAGTCAAACACATTCAAAAAGAGCTTTTTGAATCAAATGAAGGTCAAATGCAATCTACAAAGCCAATTAAATCAAATGAAAGTCAAACACATTCCAACAAAACTAATTGAATCAAATGAAAGTCAAAAACATCTAAAAAAACCTAATTAAATAAAATGAAAGTCAAACACATTCAAACAAAGCTATTTGAATCAAATGAAAGTCAAATGCATTCTACAAAGGTTATTGAATCAAATGAAAGTAAAAAACATTCGAAAAAAGCTAAATGAATCCAATGAAAGTCAAACACAATCAAACTAAACTATTTGAATCAAATGAAAGTCAAATGCATTCTACAAAGCTAATTGAATCAAATGAAAGTCAAAAACATTCCAACAAAGCCAATTGAATCAAATGAAAGTCAAACACATTCAAACAAACCTAATTGAATCAAATGAAAGTCAAACACATTCAAACAGACCTAATTGAATCAAATGAAAGTCAAACACATTCAAAAGAGCTTTTTGAATCAAATGACGGTCAAATGCAATATACAAAGCTTATTGAATCAAATGAAAGTCAAACACATTGAAACAAAGCTAATTGAATCAAATGTAAGTCAAATACATTCAAACAAAGCTTTTTGAATCAAATGAAAGTCAAATGCATTCAACAAAGCTCATTGAATCAAATGAAAGTAAAAAACAACTAAAAAAATCTAATTAAATCAAATGAAAGTAATACACATTCAGACAAAGCTATTTGAATCAAATGAAAGTCAAATGCATTCTACAAATCTAATTGAATCAAATGAAAGTAAAAAACATTTGAACAAAGCCAATTGAATCAAATGAAAGTCAAACACATTCAAACAAACCTAATTGAATCAAATGAAAGTCAAACACATTCAAACAAAGCTAATTGAATCAAATGAAAGTAAAACACATTAAAACAAACCTAATTGAATCAAATGAAAGTCAAACACATTCAAACAACGCTAATTGAATCAAATGAAATTCAAACACATTCAAACAGCGCTAATTGAATCAAATGAAAGTCAAACACATTCAAAAAGAGTTTTTTGAATCAAATGAAGGTCAAATGCAATCTGCAAAGCTAATCAAATCAAATGAAAGTCAAACACATTCAAACAAAGCTTATTGAATCAAATGTAAGTCAAATACATTCAATCAAAGCTTTTTGAATCAAATGAAAGTCAAATGCTTTCTACAAAGCTAATTGAACCAAATGAAAGTCAAAAACATTCCAACAAAGCCAATTGAACAAAATGAAAGTTAAACACATTCAAACAAACCTAATTGAATCAAATGAAAGTCAAACACATTCAAACAAAGCTAATTGAATCAAATGTAAGTCAAATACATTCAAACAAAGCTTTTTGAATCAAATAAAAGACAAATGCATTCAACAAAGCTAATTGAATCAAATGAAAGTAAAAAACATCTAAAAAAACCTAATTAAATCAAATGAAAGTCAAACACATTCAAACAAAGCTATTTAAATCAAATAAAAGTCAAATGCTTTCTACAAAGCTAATTGAATCAAATGAAAGTAAAAAACATTCCAACAAAGCCAATTGAACAAAATGAAAGTCAAACACATTCAAACAAACCTAATTGAATCAAATGAAAGTCAAACACATTCAAACAAAGCTAATTGAATCAAATGTAAGTCAAATACATTCAAACAAAGCTTTTTGAATCAAATGAAAGTCAAATGCATTCAACAAAAATCATTGAATCAAATGAAAGTAAAAAACAACAAAAAAAATCTAATTAAATCAAATGAAAGTAAAACACATTCAGACAAAGCAATTTGAATCAAATGAAAGTCAAATGCATTCTACAAAGGTTATTGAATCAAATGAAAGTAAAAAACATTCGAACAAAGCCAAATGAATCCAATGAAAGTCAAACACAATCAAACTAAACTATTTGAATCAAATGAAAGTCAAATGCATTCTACAAAGCTAATTGAATCAAATGAAAGTCAAAAACATTCCAACAAAGCCAATTGAATCAAATGAAAGTCAAACACATTCAAACAAACCTAATTGAATCAAATGAAAGTCAAACACATTCAAACAGACCTAATTGAATCAAATGAAAGTAAAAAACATCTAAAAAAACTAAATTAAATCAAATGAAAGTCAAACACATTCAAACAAAGCTATTTAAATCAAATAAAAGTCAAATGCTTTCTATAAAGCTAATTGAATCAAATGAAAGTAAAAAACATTCCAACAAAGCCAATTGAATCAAATGAAAGTAAAAAACATTCAAACAAACCTAATTGGATCAAATGAAAGTCAAAAACATTCAAACAAAGCTAATTGAATCAAATGTTAGTCAAATACATTCAAACAAAGCTTTTTGAATCAAATGAAAGTCAAATGCATTCAACAAAGCTCATTGAATCAAATGAAAGTAAAAAACAACTAAAAAAATCTAATTAAATCAAATGAAAGTAAAACACATTCAGACAAAGCTATTTGAATCAAATGAAAGTCAAATGCATTCTACAAATCTAATTGAATCAAATGAAAGTAAAAAACATTTAAACAAAGCCAATTGAATCAAATGAAAGTCAAACACATTAAAACAAACCTAATTGAATCAAATGAAAGTCAAACACATTCAAACAGTGCTAATTGAATAAAATGAAAGTCAAACACATTTAAAAAGAGCTTTTTGAATCAAATGAAGGTCAAATGCATTTATGAAAGCTAATTGAATCAAATGAAAGTCAAACACATTCAAACAAAGCTAATTGAATCAAATGTAAGTCAAACACATTCAAACAGAGCTCTCAAATGCATTCAACAAAGCTAATTGAATCAAACGAAAGTCAAAAACATCTAAAAAAATCTAATTAAATCAAATGAAAGTCAAACACATTCAAACAAAGCTATTTGAATCAAATGAAAATCAAATGCATTCTACAAATCTAATTGACTCAAATGAAAGTAAAAAACATCTAAAAAATTCAAATTAAATCAATAAAAGGTCAAACACATTCAAACAAAACTATTTGAATCAAGTGAAAGTCAAAAGCATTCTATAAAGCTAATTGAATTAAATGAAAGTCAAACACATTCAAAAAGAGCTTTTTGAATCAAATGAAGGTCAAATGCATTTAAGAAAGCTAATTGAATCATATGAAAGTCAAACACATTCAAACAAAGCTAATTGAATCAAATGTAAGTCAAATACATTCAAACAGAGCTTTTTTAATCAAATGAAAGTCAAATGCATTCAACAAAGCTAATTGAATCAAACGAAAGTCAAAAACATCTAAAAAAATCTAATTAAATCAAATGAAAGTCAAACACATTCAGACAAAGCTATTTGAATCAAATGAAAGTCAAATGCATTCTACAAATCTAATTGACTCAAATGAAAGTAAAAAACATTTGAACAAAGCCAATTGAATCAAATGAAAGTCAAACACATTCAAACAAACCTAATTGAATCAAATGAAAGTCAAACACATTCAAACAAAGCTAATTGAATCAAATGTAAGTAAAACACATTAAAACAAACCTAATTTAATCAAATGAAAGTCAAACACATTCAAACAGCGCTAATTGAATCAAATGAAAGTCAAACACATTCAAAAAGAGTTTTTGAAATCAAATGAAGGTCAAATGCAATCTGCAAAGCTAATCAAATCAAATGAAAGTCAAACACATTCAAACAAAGCTTATTGAATCAAATGTAAGTCAAATACATTCAAACAAAGCTTTTTGAATCAAATGAAAGTCAAACACATTCAAACAAACCTAATTGAATCAAATGAAAGTCAAAACACATTCAAACAGTGCTAATTGAATAAAATGAAAGTCAAACACATTTAAAAAGAGCTTTTTGAATCAAATGAAGGTCAAATGCATTTAAGAAAGCTAATTGAATCAAATGAAAGTCAAACACATTCAAACAAAGCTAATTGAATCAAATGTAAGTCAAACACATTCAAACAGAGCTCTCAAATGCATTCAACAAAGCTAATTGAATCAAACGAAAGTCAAAAACATCTAAAAAAATCTAATTAAATCAAATGAAAGTCAAACACATTCAAACAAAGCTATTTGAATCAAATGAAAATCAAATGCATTCTACAAATCTAATTGACTTAAATGAAAGTAAAAAACATCTAAAAAATTCAAATTAAATCAATAAAAGGTCAAACACATTCAAACAAAACTATTTGAATCAAGTGAAAGTCAAAAGCATTCTATAAAGCTAATTGAATTAAATGAAAGTCAAACACATTCAAAAAGAGCTTTTTGAATCAAATGAAGGTCAAATGCATTTAAGAAAGCTAATTGAATCATATGAAAGTCAAACACATTCAAACAAAGCTAATTGAATCAAATGTAAGTCAAATACATTCAAACATAGCTTTTTTAATCAAATGAAAGTCAAATGCATTCAACAAAGCTTATTGAATCAAATGAAAGTCAAAAACATCTAAAAAAATCTAATTAAATCAAATGAAAGTCAAACACATTCAAACAAAGCTATTTAAATCAAATAAAAGTCAAATGCTTTCTACAAAGCTAATTGAATCAAATGAAAGTAAAAAACATTCCAACAAAGCCAATTGAACAAAATGAAAGTCAAACACATTCAAACAAACCTAATTGAATCAAATGAAAGTCAAACACATTCAAACAAAGCTAATTGAATCAAATGTAAGTCAAATACATTCAAACAAAGCTTTTTGAATCAAATGAAAGTCAAATGCATTCAACAAAAATCATTGAATCAAATGAAAGTAAAAAAACAACTAAACATATCTAATTAAATCAAATGAAAGTCAAACACATTCAGACAAAGCTATTTGAATCAAATGAAAGTCAAATGCATTCTACAAATCTAATTGAATCAAATGAAAGTAAAAAACATTTGAACAAAGCCAATTGTATCAAATGAAAGTCAAACACATTCAAACAAACCTATCTGAATCAAATGAAAGTCAAACACATTCAAACAGTGCTAATTGAATAAAATGAAAGTCAAACACATTTAAAAAGAGCTTTTTGAATCAAATGAAGGTCAAATGCATTTAAGAAAGCTAATTGAATCAAATGAAAGTCAAACACATTCAAACAAAGCTCATTGAATCAAATGTAAGTCAAATACATTCAAACAGAGCTCTCAAATGCATTCAACAAAGCTATTTGAACCAAACGAAAGTCAAAAACATCTAAAAAAATCTAATTAAATCAAATGAAAGTCAAACACATTCAAACAAAGCTATTTGAATCAAATGAAAATCAAATGCATTCTACAAATCTAATTGACTCAAGTGAAAGTAAAAAACATCTAAAAAATTCAAATTAAATCAATAAAAGGTCAAACACATTCAAACAAAACTATTTGAATCAAGTGAAAGTCAAAAGCATTCTATAAAACTAATTGAATTAAATGAAAGTCAAACACATTCAAAAAGAGCTTTTTGAATCAAATGAAGGTCACATGCATTTAAGAAAGCTAATTGAATCATATGAAAGTCAAACACATTCAAACAAAGCTAATTGAATCAAATGTAAGTCAAATACATTCAAACAGATCTTTTTTAATCAAATGAAAGTCAAATGCAGTCAACAAAGCTAATTGAATCAAACGAAAGTCAAAAACATCTAAAAAAATCTAATTAAATCAAATGAAAGTCAAACACATTCAGACAAAGCTATTTGAATAAAATGAAAGTCAAATGCATTCTACAAATCTAATTGACTCAAATGAAAGTAAAAAAACATCTAAAAAATTCAAATTAAATCAATAAAAGGTCAAACACATTCAAACAAACTATTTGAAGTGAAAGTCAAATGCATTTTATAAAGCTAATTGAATCAAATGAAAGTCAAACACATCCAAACAAAGCTAATTGAATCAAATGAAAGTAAAACACAATCAAACAAGTCTAATTAAATCAAATGAAAGTCAAACACATTCAAACAGAGGTAATTGAATCAAATGAAAGTCAAACACATTTAATAAGAGCTTTTTGAATCAAATGAAGGTCAAATGCAATCTACAAAGCTAATTAAATCAAATGAAAGTCAAACACATTCAAACAAACTAATTGAATAAAATGAAAGTCAAAAACATCTAAAAAAACCTAATTAAATCAAATGAAAGTCAAACACATTCAAACAAAGCTATTTGAATCAAATGAAAGTCAAATGCATTCTACAAAGGTTATTGAATCAAATGAAAGTAAAAAACATTCGAACAAAGCCAAATGAATCCGATGAAAGTCAAACACAATCAAACTAAGCTATTTTAATCGAATGAAAGTCAAATGCATTCTACAAATCTAATTGAATCAAATGAAAGTCAAAAACATTCCAACAAAGCCAATTGAATCAAATGAAAGTCAAACACATTCAAACAAACCTAATTGAATCAAATGAAAGTCAAACACATTCAAACAGACCTAATTGAATCAAATGAAAGTCAAACACATTCAAAAGAGCTTTTTGAATCAAATGACGGTCAAATGCAATATACAAAGCTTATTGAATCAAATGAAAGTCAAACACATTGAAACAAAGCTAATTGGATCAAATGTAAGTCAAACACATTCAAACAGAGCTTTTTGAATCAATTGAAAGTCAAATGCATTCAACAAAGCTAATTGAATCAAATGAAAGTAAAAAACATCTAAAAAAACCTAATTAAATCAAATGAAAGTCAAACACATTCAAACAAAGCTATTTAAATCAAATAAAAGTCAAATGCTTTCTACAAAGCTAATTGAATCAAATGAAAGTAAAAAACATTCCAACAAAGCCAATTGAACAAAATGAAAGTCAAACACATTCAAACAAACCTAATTGAATCAAATGAAAGTCAAACACATTCAAACAAAGCTAATTGAATCAAATGTAAGTCAAATACATTCAAACAAAGCTTTTTGAATCAAATGAAAGTCAAATGCATTCAACAAAAATCATTGAATCAAATGAAAGTAAAAAACAACTAAACATATCTAATTAAATCAAATGAAAGTCAAACACATTCAGACAAAGCTATTTGAATCAAATGAAAGTCAAATGCATTCTACAAATCTAATTGAATCAAATGAAAGTAAAAAACATTTGAACAAAGCCAATTGTATCAAATGAAAGTCAAACACATTCAAACAAACCTATCTGAATCAAATGAAAGTCAAACACATTCAAACAGTGCTAATTGAATAAAATGAAAGTCAAACACATTTAAAAAGAGCTTTTTGAATCAAATGAAGGTCAAATGCATTTAAGAAAGCTAATTGAATCAAATGAAAGTCAAACACATTCAAACAAAGCTCATTGAATCAAATGTAAGTCAAATACATTCAAACAGAGCTCTCAAATGCATTCAACAAAGCTATTTGAACCAAACGAAAGTCAAAAACATCTAAAAAAATCTAATTAAATCAAATGAAAGTCAAACACATTCAAACAAAGCTATTTGAATCAAATGAAAATCAAATGCATTCTACAAATCTAATTGACTCAAGTGAAAGTAAAAAACATCTAAAAAATTCAAATTAAATCAATAAAAGGTCCAACACATTCAAACAAAACTATTTGAATCAAGTGAAAGTCAAAAGCATTCTATAAAACTAATTGAATTAAATGAAAGTCAAACACATTCAAAAAGAGCTTTTTGAATCAAATGAAGGTCAAATGCATTTAAGAAAGCTAATTGAATCATATGAAAGTCAAACACATTCAAACAAAGCTAATTGAATCAAATGTAAGTCAAATACATTCAAACAGATCTTTTTTAATCAAATGAAAGTCAAATGCAGTCAACAAAGCTAATTGAATCAAACGAAAGTCAAAAACATCTAAAAAAATCTAATTAAATCAAATGAAAGTCAAACACATTCAGACAAAGCTATTTGAATAAAATGAAAGTCAAATGCATTCTACAAATCTAATTGACTCAAATGAAAGTAAAAAACATCTAAAAAATTCAAATTAAATCAATAAAAGGTCAAACACATTCAAACAAAACTATTTGAAGTGAAAGTCAAATGCATTTTATAAAGCTAATTGAATCAAATGAAAGTCAAACACATCCAAACAAAGCTAATTGAATCAAATGAAAGTAAAACACAATCAAACAAGTCTAATTGATGTGTAAACAAGATGAGAAACCTTGTTACAAAAATGATAAGTTAAAAGATTCAAAGGATTTTAAGATTCAATTATCAAGTGATCAGTTTAGTTAGGGGAACTCTCACCCTAAGCTAAGGATATAGCAAAGAGGAACTCTCACTCGTTTGCTTGGGATAGTCTAGATGAGGGAACTCTCACCAAATCATAAACTATAAGTCCTAATCTTGGGAACTCTCACCAAAACTAACACTCTTCAAATTCGGATACTCAAATTTGGAAAACAAAGTGAACTAGACTCAAGTCACTTCAATTAACAAAACACACGTTTTAGGCAAATAATCTTGGATGATTTTCATTCATTCAAAGTATGCTATTTATAGCACTAATACAACCTTTTCACTTGCCTATTTTAATTAACAAAAAGAAATAACCAAAAGGAAATTAACTAAGGGAAAGAGTGGTTAATACACGTCCCACTTAACCCCATTACAAAACATAATTAAACTAAATAAAAGACCTAAAGACTAGGCTTGAAACAAGGGAAAATGACCAGCCAAAATAGCATCCAAAGAGCATCTTCAACACACGCCCAAAACAGCCTTTCTTCAAGCTTTTGTAACTCCCATTTCAATGCCTTGATTCACGCCTCTTTATTCTTCATAACCCCCAAATAATGAGGTGCAATGTTCAGCCAACAAACTCCATAATTTACGCCCAACAAGTGCCACGAATCACTCCTCTTCAATCAGTCCAAGTAACCTACAAACGGCTAGCATGAAACACGCCCAAACTGCCTCCAATTCAGCTTGTAACCGACGCCTTTAAACATGTATTTGGAGCTTGGAAAACCGTCACTTGCTAGATACCTTCTACAAGGTTAATTACACTAAGTGAAGTGCAACCCCTTGTAAAAACATTCGAACCAAAACCATGCAAAGGATTAAGAAATGTTTTGGACAGAAATAAGGCCTTTGCATTGTCTTGAATTTGGACCTCACCATGACCACTTGGAGCATTACAATCATTAGAACTTTGACCATATTGGTCATCCTCCTCTTCTTCAAAAGGAATTGCCCTCAATTCGTCATCATCAAAGTATGGAGCAAGGTCCCCAACGTTGAATGTGCTTGAGACACCAAATTGGCCCCCCAAATCAACCTTGTATGCATTGTCGTTGATCTTTCCCACGATTTCAAATGGTCCTTCGGCTCTTGGCATAAGCTTGTTCTTTCTTTTGCTAGGAAACCTCTCTTTTCTCATGTAAATCCACACTAAGTCACCAACTCCAAATTGCTTCACGTTTTTCACCCTCTTGTTGGCTTGTTTCGTGTAGACCTCATTTGCTTTCTCAATGTTCTTCCGTACTTCCTTGTGGACCTTTAACATGAACTCGGCTTGCTCCTTAGCTCCACCATGAACGAACTTGTCTTGTGGCAAAGCTATGAGATCAATAGGAACATAAGGATTTACACCATATACCACTTCAAAAGGAGAGTACTTTGTAGTAGCACTAGGAGTCCGATTGTAAGCAAACTCGGCATGAGCTAGCTTGACATCCCAATCCTTAGCACTCTTACTAACCAAGGTCCTAAGCAAAGAACCCAGAATTCTATTCACCACTTCAGTTTGCCCATCGGTTTGTGGATGGTGTGAAGTAGAAAACAGCAGCTTTGTTCCCATTAGGCGCCATATTGATTTCCAAAAATGACTAAGAAATTTTGTATCACGATCGGACACAATGGTGCGTGGCACCCCATGAAAACGAACCACTTCTTCAAAGTATAACTTAGCCACTTTCATAGCATCTTCGGTTTTGTGACAAGGAATGAAATGAGCCATTTTCGAAAACCGATCAACAACCACCATGATTGAGTCTTTACCCCTTTGAGTTCTAGGTAAAGCCACAATGAAATCCATGCTCACATCCTCCCAAGGTCTTTCCGGAACTGGCAAAGGCTTGTAGAGACCTTTGTGAAACACCATCTTGGCCCTTTGACAAGTAGAACAACGACTAACCACATGATGAACCGTGGCTAACATTTTCGGCCAATAAAAGTGAGCTTGAAGAAGCTCCATTGTTTTTTGAATCCCCACGTGACCAGCTAGACCTCCTCCATGAGCCTCATGAATCAACAAGCTTCTAATTGGACACTTAGGAATGCATAACCGATTTCCCTTAAAAAGAAAGCCATCATGTAAGGAAAATAAGTCATATACTCCATGGACACATTTCTGTATTATTCCATTGAAATCGCCATCCTCCTTGTAGTATGCTTTGACCAAATCAAACCCAAGAACCTTTGCTTCGACAACTCCAAGCAAATTATGCCTCCTAGATAAGGCATCCGCAACAACATTAGCCTTTCCACTCTTGTATTTAGAGGAAAAGTTAAAGGTTTGCAAGAATTCAACCCATTTAGCATGTCTTGAATTCAACTTCTTTTGACCATGGATGAACCTTAAAGATTCATGGTCCGAATGTAATATGAACGGTTGTGGTCTCAAGTAGTGTGACCAATGATCTAGAGCTCGTACCATAGCATAGAACTCTTTATCATAGGTGGAATAGTTCAACTTGCCTTGACTCAACTTTTCACTGAAATAAGCAATTGGACGCCCTTCTTGAATCAAAACTGCTCCAATCCCCTTCCCACTTGCGTCACACTCAACTTCAAATGGTTTGGAAAAATCAGGGAGTGCAAGAATAGGAGTGTTGCACATTTTCTCCTTGACTTCCTCAAAGGCCTTTTGAGCTTGTGTAGTCCATTCAAACGTCCCCTTTTTAGTACACTCAGTTATAGGAGCCATGAGTGTGCTAAAATTCTTGATAAATCTTCTATAGAAAGAAGCTAGACCATGGAAAGAACGGACCTCCGTGAGTGTTTTCGGACTAGGCCATGATTGAATTGCTTCAACCTTGCAAGGATCCACCTTCACGCCATTACCTGAAACTATGTAACCAAGAAAAATGACCTCATATAACATAAAATCACATTTCTCAAGTTTCCCATACAATTTTTGCGTTCTTAAAACAGAAAAAACTTGAAACAAATGTTCTAAATGCTCATCCTTATTTTTAGAGTAAATAAGGATATCATCAAGGTACACCACCACGAATTTGCCAAGAAATGGCCTCAACACCTCGTTCATTAATCTCATGAACGTGCTAGGTGCATTGGTCAATCCAAATGGCATTACGAGCCATTCATACAACCCATGCTTTGTCTTGAATGCAGTCTTCCATTCATCACCTTCCCTCATACGAATTTGATGGTAACCACTTCTCAAATCAACTTTTGAAAATACATTTGAACCACTCAATTCGTCCAACATATCATCTAGTCTTGGAATTGGGAACCTGTACTTGATAGTAATATTGTTAACAGCTCTACTATCAATGCACATACGCCAAGTACCATCCTTTTTAGGAACCAACAAAGCAGGAACTGCACATGGACTCATAGATTCACGCACATAGCCCATACCCATCAATTCTTCGATTTGTCTTTGCAACTCCTTAGTTTCTAAAGGGTTACATCTATAGGCAGGTTTATTTGGTAGAGGTGCGCCTGGAATGAGATCAATTTGATGCTCAATTCCTCTCAAGGGTGGTAATCCCTTAGGTAACTCATCAGGAAAAACATCCTAAAACTCTTTAATCAATTTTGCAAGTTTAGGATTTTGACTCACAAATTTTTCATGGATTTCTTTAGAGTACAACATGAATATCTCTTCCTCACCCTCAAACTCCCTCTCAAACTCTTTACAAGATAATAAAGAAATTTGTGACTTTTGTGGTTGTGAAAACCGTGGGGGTGGTAAAGGGTGCAATTTCTTTTGTTTCCCTTGGTGAGTGATAGTGTAGGTGTTATGGTACCCATCATGGATAGATTTTTTATCAGATTGCCACGGTCTACCAAGAAGAATATGACAAGCATCCATTAAAACAACATCACACAATTGACTATCATGATATGAACCAATCGAAAAATTCACCATACATTGCTTTCTAACCCCAGTGCTAGCATTAGAATCTAACCAACTCAATTTGTAAGGATGTGGATGATTAGTGGTGGTAAGACCTAGTTTAGATACTAAAGTTTTCGACACAGTATTAGCCTCACTGCCCCCATCAATAATTAAATCACATACCTCGTCACCAACTTTACATTTGGTGATGAAAATGTGTTGTCTTTGTGGCGCCAAAGGTTCCTCCACACGAGCTTGCAAAGCTCTCCTAACCACCAAGTTTGTTTTGTCCTCCATTTCAGGATAGCAATGGTCCTCCTCCTCATCCTTTTCATGCGGGGTCACCTCCTTCTCTTCTTCAGACTCAAATTCCTCCCAATTGATGCTTTGGGTGGCTATGAGTTTAACCTCTTGCATGGTTAAGGCTCTTGAATTAGGACAATCTTTTTTATAATGTCCTCTACCTCCACACTTGTAACATACAATGTCACTAAGTTTGAAGTCTTTCGTGTTCCTCTTTGGTGGCTCATTAGGCTTGCTAAAAGAAGAACCCTCCTTCGAGGTGAAGGGTGGTTTACGTACCACTGGAGTAGTAGTAGGCGTTTTCTTCCTTTTCCTTTTAGCATCAAACTTTGTCACAAGTTTGCAAGCTTCCACAAACGTGAGGTTAGTGTAACCGTCAAGTTTGTCTTGTAACTCTTGTTCCAACCCAGCTACAAAACGTCCCAACTTCAGCTCTTCATTTTCAGTCACCTCACATACAATGGCAAGCCTATCAAATTCTTTGATATAGTCTTCCACCGAATCGCCATTTTGTTGGAGAGTACTCCATTTCACATACTGATTTTGCTTGTAATTGTGAGGAATGAAACGATCTCTCATTCTTTTCTTCAGCTTTTCCCAAGTGGAAATGTGAGCCTTACCCCTAAGGGTACGCCCCCTTTGTTCTCCTTGCAACCAACTGTCACCATAGCCCTTCAGTTTGACTTTGGCTATCTTGTACTGTTGAACCGTCTCATGGATGTCCTTGTACTCAAAGTACCTTTCCAAGGATTTCTCCCACTCCAAGTACTTCTCCGGATCAAGTGTCCCATCAAAGGCAGGAACGTCCACTTTGAGACTCCTATCCTCCCTCCTAGGTGGAGGGTCTTCACCTTGATCTCTCCTATCTTGCTCGTTCATGAGCCTTGCCATCAAGGCAGCAAGGTTCCCTTGTAGATTGGCATTGGTTTCGGCCAACCTTTCCTGACTAGCAATGGATCGATTAAGAGCTTCCAAAGCTGTCCTCAAATCTTGATTTTCTCCCATGGTATGTAGGTATTCGACCCCTCTGGAAAATTTAAGAAAATTTTCCCCCTACCTGACGCGCCAAATGATGTGTAAACAAGATGAGAAACCTTGTTACAAAAATGATAAGTTAAAAGATTCAAAGGATTTTAAGATTCAATTATCAAGTGATCAGTTTAGTTAGGGGAACTCTCACCCTAAGCTAAGGATATAGCAAAGAGGAACTCTCCCTCGTTTGCTTGGGATAGTCTAGATGAGGGAACTCTCACCAAATCATAAACTATAAGTCCTAATCTTGGGAACTCTCACCAAAACTAACACTCTTCAAATTCGGATACTCAAATTTGGAAAACAAAGTGAACTAGACTCAAGTCACTTCAATTAACAAAACACACGTTTTAGGCAAATAATCTTGGATGATTTTCATTCATTCAAAGTATGCTATTTATAGCACTAATACAACCTTTTCACTTGCCTATTTTAATTAACAAAAAGAAATAACCAAAAGGAAATTAACTAAGGGAAAGAGTGGTTAATACACGTCCCACTTAACCCCATTACAAAACATAATTAAACTAAATAAAAGACCTAAAGACTAGGCTTGAAACAAGAGAAAATGACCAGCCAAAATAGCATCCAAAGAGCATCTTCAACACACGCCCAAAACAGCCTTTCTTCAAGCTTTTGTAACTCCCATTTCAATGCCTTGATTCACGCCTCTTTATTCTTCATAACCCCCAAATAATGAGGTGCAATGTTCAGCCAACAAACTCCATAATTTACGCCCAACAAGTGCCACGAATCACTCCTCTTCAATCAGTCCAAGTAACCTACAAACGGCTAGCATGAAACACGCCCAAACTGCCTCCAATTCAGCTTGTAACCGACGCCTTTAAACATGTATTTGGAGCTTGGAAAACCGTCACTTGCTAGATACCTTCTACAAGGTTAATTACACTAAGTGAAGTGCAACCCCTTGTAAAAACATTCGAACCAAAACCATGCAAAGGATTAAGAAATGTTTTGGACAGAAATAAGGCCTTTGCATTGTCTTGAATTTGGACCTCACCATGACCACTTGGAGCATTACAATCATTAGAACTTTGACCATATTGGGTCACTAATTAAATCAAATGAAAGTCAAACACATTCAAACAGAGGTAATTGAATCAAATGAAAGTCAAACACATTTAATAAGAGCTTTTTGAATCAAATGAAGGTCAAATGCAATCTACAAAGCTAATTAAATCAAATGAAAGTCAAACACATTCAAACAAACTAATTGAATAAAATGAAAGTCAAAAACATCTAAAAAAACCTAATTAAATCAAATGAAAGTCAAACACATTCAAACAAAGCTATTTGAATCAAATGAAAGTCAACTGCATTTTACAAAGGTTATTGAATCAAATGAAAGTAAAAAACATTCGAACAAAGCCAAATGAATCCGATGAAAGTCAAACACAATCAAACTAAGCTATTTTAATCGAATGAAAGTCAAATGCATTCTACAAATCTAATTGAATCAAATGAAAGTCAAAAACATTCCAACAAAGCCAATTGAATCAAATGAAAGTCAAACACATTCAAACAAACCTAATTGAATCAAATGAAAGTCAAACACATTCAAACAGACCTAATTGAATCAAATGAAAGTCAAACACATTCAAAAGAGCTTTTTGAATCAAATGACGGTCAAATGCAATATACAAAGCTTATTGAATCAAATGAAAGTCAAACACATTGAAACAAAGCTAATTGGATCAAATGTAAGTCAAACACATTCAAACAGAGCTTTTTGAATCAATTGAAAGTCAAATGCATTCAACAAAGCTAATTGAATCAAATGAAAGTAAAAAACATCTAAAAAAACCTAATTAAATCAAATGAAAGTCAAACACATTCAAACAAAGCTATTTAAATCAAATAAAAGTCAAATGCTTTCTACAAAGCTAATTGAATCAAAATGAAAGTAAAAAACATTCCAACAAAGCCAATTGAACAAAATGAAAGTCAAACACATTCAAACAAACCTAATTGAATCAAATGAAAGTCAAACACATTCAAACAAAGCTAAATTGAATCAAATGTAAGTCAAATACATTCAAACAAAGCTTTTTGAATCAAATGAAAGTCAAATGCATTCAACAAAGCTCATTGAATCAAATGAAAGTAAAAAACAACTAAAAAAATCTAATTAAATCAAATGAAAGTAAAACACATTCAGACAAAGCTATTTGAATCAAATGAAAGTCAAATGCATTCTACAAATCTAATTGAATCAAATGAAAGTAAAAAACATTTGAACAAAGCCAATTGAATCAAATGAAAGTCAAACACAATCAAACAAACCTAATTGAATCAAATGAAAGTCAACACATTCAAACAAACCTAATTGAATCAAATGAAAGTAAAACACATTAAAACAAACCTAATTGAATCAAATGAAAGTCAAACACATTCAAACAGCGCTAATTGAATCAAATGAAAGTCAAACACATTCAAAAAGAGTTTTTTGAATCAAATGAAGGTCAAATGCAATCTGCAAAGCTAATCAAATCAAATGAAAGTCAAACACATTCAAACAAAGCTTATTGAATCAAATGTAAGTCAAATACATTCAAACAAAGCTTTTTGAATCAAATGAAAGTCAAACACATTCAAAAAGAGCTTTTTGAATCAAATGAAGGTCAAATAAATTTAAGAAAGCTAATTGAATCATATGAAAGTCAAAGATATTCAAACAGAGCTAATTGAATCAAATGAAAGTCAAAACACATTCAAACAAAGCTAATTGAATCAAATGTAAGTCAAACACATTCAAACAGAGCTTTTTGAATCAAATGAAAGTCAAATGCATTTAACAAAGCTAATGAATGAAATGAAAGTCAAAAATATCTAAAAAAAACCTTATTAAATCAAATGAAAGTCAAACACATTCAAACAAAGCTATTTGAATCGAATGAAAGTCAAATGCATTCTACAAAGCTAATTGAATCAAATGGAAGTAAAAAACATTCGAACAAAGCCAAATGAATCCAATGAAAGTCAAACACATTCTAACAAAGCTTTTTGAATCAAATGAAAGTCAAATGCATTCAACAAAGCTAATTTAATCAAATGAAAGTCAAAAACATGTAAAAAAATCTAATTAAATCAAATGAAAGTCAAACACAATAAAAAAAAGCTAATTAAATCGAATGAAAGTCAAACACATTCAAACAAAGCTATTTGAATTAAATGAAAGTCAAATGCAATCTACAAAGCTAATTGAATCAAATGAAAGTTAAATGCATTCAAACAAACCTAATAGAATCAAATGAAAGACGAACACATTCAAACAGAGCTAATTGAATCAAATGAAAGTCAAATGCATTCTATAAAACTAATTGAATCAAATGAAAAGTCAAACACATTTAAACAAAGCTAATTGAATCAAATTATAGTAAAACACATTCAAACAAACCTAATAGAATCTAATGAAAGTCAAACACATTCAAACAGAGCTAATTGAATCAAATGAAAGTCAAACACATTCAAACACAACTATTTGAATCAATTGAAAGTCAAATGCATCTCTACAAAGCTAATTCAATCAAATGAAAGTCAAACACATTCAAACAAAGCTAATTGAATCAAATGTAAGTCAAATACATTTAAACAAAGCTTTTTGAATCAAATGAAAGTCAAATGCATTCAACAAAGCTTATTGAATCAAATGAAAGTCAAAAACAACTAAAAAAAATCTAATTGAATCAAATGAAAGTCAAACACATTCAAACAAGCTATTTGAATCAAATGAAAGTCAAATGCATTCTACAAAGCTAATTGAATCAAATGAAAGTAAAAAACATTCAACAAAGCCAATTGAATCAAATGAAAGTCAAACACATTCAAACAAACCTAATTGAATCAAAATGAAAGTTAAAAAAACATTCAAACAAAGCTAATTGAATCAAATCAAAAGTCAAACACATTCAAACAAAGCTAATTGAATCAAATGTAAGTCAAACACATTCAAACAGAGCTTTTTGAATCAAATGAAAGTCAAATGCATTCAACAAAGCTAATTGAATCAAACGAAAGTCAAAAACATCTATAAAAATCTAATTAAATTAAATGAAAGTCAAACACATTCAGACAAAGCTATTTGAATCAAATGAAATTCAAATGCATTCTATAAATCTAATTAAATCAAATGAAAGTAAAAACATCTAAAAAATTCAAATTAAATCAATAAAAGGTCAAACACATTCAAACAAAACTATTTGAATCAAATGAAAGTCAAAAGCATTCTATAAAGCTAATTGAATCAAATGAAAGTCAAAACACTTTCAAACAAAGCTAATTGAATCAAATGAAAGTCAAACATCTAAAAAAACCTAATTAAATCAAATGAAAGTCAAAACACATTCAAACAAAGCTATTTGAATCAAATGAAAGTCAAATGCATTCTACAAAGGTTATTGAATCAAATGAAAGTAAAAAACATTCGAACAAAGCCAAATGAATCCAATGACAGAGTCAAACACATTCTAACAAAGCTTTTTGAATCAAATGAAAGTCGAATGCATTCAACAAAGCTAATTGAATCAATGAAAGTCAAAAACATGTAAAAAAAATCTAATTAAATCAAATGAAAGTGAAACACAATAAAAAAAGCTAATTAAATCAAATGAAAGTCAAACACATTCAAACAAAGCTATTTGAATAAAATGAAAGTCAAATGCAATCTACAAAGCTAATTGAATCAAATGAAAGTGAAACGCATTCAAACAAACCTAATAGTAATCAAATGAAAGACGAACACATTCAAACAAAGCTAATTGAATCAAATGAAAGTCAAATACATTCAACAAATCTAATTGAATCAAATGAAAGTCAAAAACATCTAAAAAAACCTAATTAAATCAAATGAAATTTAAACACATTCAAACAAAACTATTTGTATCAAATGAAAGTCAAATGCATTCTACAAAGCTAATTGAATCAAACAAAAGTCAAAAACATCTAAAAAAAAGCAAATTAAATCAAATGACAGTCAAACACATTCAGACAAAGCTATTTGAATCAAATGAAATTCAAATGCATTCTACAAATCTAATTGAATCAAATGAAAGTAAAAAATATTTGAACAAAGCTAATTGAATCAAATGAAAGTCAAACACATTCAAACAAACCTATCTGAATCAAATGAAAGTCAAACACATTCAAACAGTGCTAATTGAATAAAATGAAAGTCAAACACATTGAAAAAGAGCTTTTTGAATCAAATGAAGGTCAAATGCATTTAAGAAAGCTAATTGAATCAAATGAAAGTCAAACACATTCAAACAAAGCTAATTGAATCAAATGTAAGTCAAACACATTCAAATAGAGCTTTTTGAATCAAATGAAAGTCAAATACATTCAACAAATCTAATTGAATCAAATGAAAGTCAAAAACATCTAAAAAAACCTAATCAAATCAAATGAAAGTCAAACACATTCAATCAAAGCTATTTGTATCAAATGAAAGTCAAATGCATTCTACAAAGCTAATTGAATCAAATGAAAGTCTAACACATTCAAACAAAGCTAATTGAATCAAATGTAAGTCAAACAAATTCAAACAGAGCTTTTTGAATCAAATAAAACTCAAATGCATTCAACAAAGCTAATTGAATCAAACGAAAGTCAAAAACATCTAAAAAAATCTAATTAAATCAAATGAAAGTCAAACACATTCAGAAAGCTATTTGAATCAAATGAAAATCAAATGCATTCTACAAATCTAATTGACTCAAATGAAGGTAAAAAACATCTAAAAATTCAAATTAAATCAATAAAAGGTCAAGCACATTCAAACAAAACTATTTGAATCAAGTGAAAGTCAAAAGCATTCTATAAAGCTAATTGAATTAAATGAAAGTCAAACACATTCAAAAAGAGCTTTTTGAATCAAATGAAGGTCAAATGCATTTAAGAAAGCTAATTAAATCATATGAAAGTCAAAGATATTCAAACAGAGCTAATTAAATCAAATGAAAGTCAAACACATTCAAACAAAGCTAATTGAATCAAATGTAAGTCAAACACATTCCAACAGAGCTTTTTGAATCAAATGAAAGTCAAATGCATTCAACAAAGCTAATTGAATCAAACGAAAGTCAAAAACATCTAAAAAAATCTAATTAAATAAAATGAAAGTCAAACACATTCAAAAAGAGCTTTTTGAATCAAATGAAGGTAAAACACATTCAAACAAAGCTAATTTAATCAAATGAAAGTAAAACACATTCAAACAAACCTAATTGAATCAAATGAAAGTCAAAGACATTTAAACAGAGCTAATTGAATCAAATGAAAGTCAAACACATTCAAACAAAGCTAATTAAATCAAATGTAAGTCAAACACATTTAAATAGAGCTTTTTGAATCAAATGAAAGTCAAATACATTCAACAAATCTAATTGAATCAAATGAAAGTCAAATGCATTCAACAAATCTAATTAAATTAAATGAAAGTCAAACACATTCAGACAAAGCTATTTGAATCAAATGAAATTCAAATGCATTCTACAAATCTAATTGAATCAAATGAAAGTAAAAACATCTAAAAAATTCAACTTAAATCAATAAAAGGTCAAACACATTCAAACAAAACTATTTGAATCAAATGAAAGTTAAAAACATCTAAAAAAACCTAATTAAATCAAATGAAAGTCAAACACATTCAAACAAAGCTATTTGTATCAAATGAAAGTCAAATGCATTCTACAAAGCTAATTGAATCAAACAAAAGTCAAAAACATCTAAAAAAATCAAATTAAATCAAATGACAGTCAAACACATTCAGACAAAGCTATTTGAATCAAATGAAATTCAAATGCATTCTACAAATCTAATTGAATCAAATGAAAGTAAAAAACATTTGAACAAAGCCAATTGAATCAAATGAAAGTCAAACACATTCAAACAAACCTATCTGAATCAAATGAAAGTCAAACACATTCAAACAGTGCTAATTGAATAAAATGAAAGTCAAACACATTGAAAAAGAGCTTTTTGAATCAAATGAAGGTCAAATGCAATCTACAAAGCTAATTGAATCAAATGAAAGTCAAACACATTGAAACAAAGCTAATTGGATAAAATTTAAGTCAAACACATTCAAATAGAGCTTTTTGAATAAAATGAAAGTCAAATGCGTTCAACAAAGCTAATTGAATCAAACGAAAGTCAAAATCATCTAAAAAAATCTAATTAAATCAAATGAAAGTCAAACACATTCAGACAAAGCTATTTGTATCAAATGAAATTCAAATGCATTCTACAAATCTAATTGAATCAAATGAAAGTCAAAAACATCGAAAAAATCTAATTAAATAAAATGAAAGTCAAACACAATAAAAAAAAAGCTAATTAAATCAAATGAAAGTCAAACCCATTCAAACAAAGCTATTTGAATTAAATGAAAGTCAAATGCAATCTACAAAGCTAATTGAATCAAATGAAATTTAAACACATTCAAACAAACCTAATAGAATCAAATGAAAGACGAACACATTCAAACAGACTTAATTGAATCAAATAAAAGTCAAACCCATTCAAAAAGATCTTTTTGAATCAAATTAAGGTCAAATTTAATCTACAAAGCTAATTGAATCAATTGAAAGTTAAACACATTCAAACAAAGCTATTTGAATGAAATAAAAGTCAAACACATTCAAACAGAGCTTTTTGAATCAAATGAAAGTCAAATGCATTCAACAAAGCTAATTGAATCAAATTAAAGTCAAAAATATCCAAAAAACCTAATTAAATCAAATGAAAGTCAATCACATTCAGTCAAAGCTATTTGAATCAAATGAAAGTCAAATGCATTCTACAAATCTAATTGAATCAAATGAAAGTCAAAAACATTCGAACAAAGCCAAATGAATCAAATGAAAGTCAAACACATTCAGACAAAGCTATTTGAATCAAATGAAAGTCAAATGCATTCTACAAATCTAATTGAATCAAATGAAAGTAAAAAACATTTGAACAAAGTCAATTGAATCAAATGAAAGTCAAACACATTCAAACAAACATATCTGAATCAAATGAAAGTCAAACACATTCAAATAGTGCTAATTGAATAAAATGAAAGTCAAACACATTTAAAAAGAGCTTTTTGAATCAAATGAAGGTCAAATGCATTTAAGAAAGCTAATTGAATCAAATGTAAGTCAAACACATTCAAACAGAGCTCTCAAATGCATTCAACAAAGCTAATTGAATCAAATGAAAATCAAACACATTCAAACACAGCTATTTGAATCAAATGAAAGTCAAATGCTTTCTACAAAGCTAATTGAATCAAATGAAAGTCAAAAACATTCCAACAAAGCCAATTGAATCAAATGAAAGTCAAACACATTCAAACAAACCTAATTGAATAATATGAAAGTCAAACACATTCAAATAAAGCTAATTGAATCAAATGAAAGTGAAACACATTCAAACAAAATTGATTAGATCAAATGTAAGTCAAACACATTCAAACAAAGCTTTTTGAATCAAATTTAAGTCAAATGCATTTAACAAAGCTAATTGAATCAAACAAAAGTCAAAAACATCTAAAAAAATAAAATTAAATCAAATGACAGTCAAACACATTCAGACAAAGCTATTTGAATCAAATGAAATTCAAATGCATTCTACAAATCTAATTGAATCAAATGAAAGTAAAAAACATTTGAACAAAGCCAATTGAATCAAATGAAAGTCAAACACATTCAAACAAAGCTAATTGAATCAAATGAAAGTAAAACACATTAAAACAAACCTAATTGAATCAAATGAAAGTCAAACACATTCAAACAGAGCTAATTGAATCAAATGAAACTCAAACACATTCAAAAAGAGTTTTTTTAATCAAATAAAGGTAAAATGCAATCTGCAAAGCTAATCAAATCAAATGAAAGTCAAACACATTCAAACAAAGCTTATTGAATCAAATGTAAGTCAAATACATTCAAACAAAGCTTTTTGAATCAAATAAAACTCAAATGCATTCAACAAAGCTAATTGAATCAAACGAAAGTCAAAAACATCTAAAAAAATCTAATTAAATCAAATGAAAGTCAAACACATTCAGACAAAGCTATTTGAATCAAATGAAAGTCAAATGCATTCTACAAATCTAATTGACTCAAATGAAGGTAAAAAATTCAAATTAAATCAATAAAAGGTCAAACACATTCAAACAAAACTATTTGATTCAAGTGAAAGTCAAAAGCATTCTATAAAGCTAATTGAATTAAATGAAAGTCAAACACATTCAAAAAGAGTTTTTTGCATCAAATGAAGGTCAAATGCATTTAAGAAAGCTAATTGAGTCATATGAAAGTCAAAGATATTCAAACAGAGCTAATTGAATCAAATGAAAGTCAAACACATTCAAACAAAGCTAATTGAATCAAATGTAAGTCAAACACATTCAAACAGAGCTTTTTGAATCAAATGAAAGTCAAATGCATTTAACAAAGCTAATTGAATGAAATGAAAGTCAAAAATATCTAAAAAAACCTTATTAAATCAAATGAAAGTCAAACACATTCAAACAAAGCTATTTGAATCGAATGAAAGTCAAATGCATTCTACAAAGCTAATTGAATCAAATGGAAGTAAAAAACATTCGAACAAAGCCAAATGAATCCAATGAAAGTCAAACACATTCTAACAAAGCTTTTTGAATCAAATGTAAGTCAAATGCATTCAACAAAGCTAATTGAATCAAATGAAAGTAAAAAACATGTAAAAAAATCTAATTAAATCAAATGAAAGTCAAACACAATAAAAAAAAGCTAATTAAATCGAATGAAAGTCAAACACATTCAAACAAAGCTATTTGAATTAAATGAAAGTCAAATGCAATCTACAAAGCTAATTGAATCAAATGAAAGTTAAATGCATTCAAACAAACCTAATAGAATCAAATGAAAGACGAACACATTCAAACAGAGCTAATTGAATAAAATGAAAGTCAAATGCATTCTATAAAACTAATTGAATCAAATGAAAGTCAAACACATTTAAACAAAGCTAATTGAATCAAATTATAGTAAAACACATTCAAATAAACCTAATAGAATCTAATGAAAGTCAAACACATTCAAACAGAGCTAATTGAATCAAATGAAAGTCAAACACATTCAAACACAGCTATATGAATCAATTGAAAGTCAAATGCTTTCTACAAAGCTAATTGAATCAAATGAAAGTCAAACACATTCAAACAAAGCTAATTGAATCTAATGTAAGTCAAATACATTCAAACAAAGTTTTTTGAATCAAATGAAAGTCAAATGCATTCAACAAAGCTCATTGAATCAAATGAAAGTCAAAAACAACTAAAAAAAATCTAATTAAATCAAATGAAAGTCAAACACATTCAGACAAAGCTATTTGAATCAAATGAAAGTCAAATGCATTCTACAAATCTAATTGAATCAAATGAAAGTAAAAAACATTTGAACAAACCTAATTGAATCAAATGAAAGTCAAACACATTCAAACAAAGCTAATTGAATCAAATGAAAGTAAAATACATTCAAACAAAGCTTTTTGAATCAAATAAAAGTCAAATGCATTCAACAAAGCTCATTGAATCAAATGAAAGTCAAAAACATCTAAAAAAACCTAATTAAATCAAATGAAAGTAAAAAACATTTGAACAAAGCCAATTGAATCAAATGAAACTCAAACACATTCAAAAAGAGTTTTTTGAATCAAATGAAGGTAAAATGCAATCTGCAAAGCTAATCAAATCAAATGAAAGTCAAACACATTCAAACAAAGCTTATTGAATCAAATGTAAGTCAAATACATTCAAACAAAGCTTTTTGAATCAAATAAAACTCAAATGCATTCAACAAAGCTAATTGAATGAAACGAAAGTCAAAAACATCTAAAAAAATCTAATTAAATCAAATGAAAGTCAAACACATTCAGACAAAGCTATTTAAATCAAATGAAAGTCAAATGCATTCTACAAATCTAATTGAATCAAATGAAAGTAAAAAACATTTGAACAAAGCCAATTGAATCAAATGAAAGTCAAACACATTCAAACAAACCTATCTGAATCAAATGAAAGTCAAACACATTCAAACAGTGCTAATTGAATAAAATGAAAGTCAAACACATTTAAAAAGAGCTTTTTGAATCAAATAAAGGTCAAATGCATTTAAGAAAACTAATTGAATCAAATGAAAGTCAAACACATTCAAACAAAGCTAATTGAATCAAATGAAAGTCAAACACATTCAAACACAGCTATTTGTATCAAATGAAAGTCAAATGCATTCTACAAAGCTAATTGAATCAAATGAAAGTCAAACACATTCAAACAAAGCTAATTGAATCAAATGTAAGTCAAACAAATTCAAACAGAGCTTTTTGAATCAAATAAAACTCAAATGCATTCAACAAAGCTAATTGAATCAAACGAAAGTCAAAAACATCTAAAAAAAATCTAATTAAATCAAATGAAAGTCAAACACATTCAGACAAAGCTATTTGAATCAAATCAAAATCAAATGCATTCTACAAATCTAATTGACTCAAATGAAGGTAAAAAACATCTAAAAAATTCAAATTAAATCAATAAAAGGTCATACACATTCAAACAAAACTATTTGATTCAAGTGAAAGTCAAAAGCATTCTATAAAGCTAATTGAATTAAATGAAAGTCAAACACATTCAAAAAGAGCTTTTTGCATCAAATGAAGGTCAAATGCATTTAAGAAAGCTAATTGAGTCATATGAAAGTCAAAGATATTCAAACAGAGCTAATTGAATCAAATGAAAGTCAAACACATTCAAACAAAGCTAATTGAATCAAATGTAAGTCAAACACATTCAAACAGAGCTTTTTGAATCAAATGAAAGTCAAATGCATTTAACAAAGCTAATTGAATGAAATGAAAGTAAAAAATATCTAAAAAAACCTTATTAAATCAAATGAAAGTCAAACACATTCAAACAAAGCTATTTGAATCGAATGAAAGTCAAATGCATTCTACAAAGCTAATTGAATCAAATGGAAGTAAAAAACATTCGAACAAAGCCAAATGAATCCAATGAAAGTCAAACACATTCTAACAAAGCTTTTTGAATCAAATGTAAGTCAAATGCATTCAACAAAGCTAATTGAATCAAATGAAAGTAAAAAACATGTAAAAAAATCTAATTAAATCAAATGAAAGTCAAACACAATAAAAAAAAGCTAATTAAATCGAATGAAAGTCAAACACATTCAAACAAAGCTATTTGAATTAAATGAAAGTCAAATGCAATCTACAAAGCTAATTGAATCAAATGAAAGTTAAATGCATTCAAACAAACCTAATAGAATCAAATGAAAGACGAACACATTCAAACAGAGCTAATTGAATAAAATGAAAGTCAAATGCATTCTATAAAACTAATTGAATCAAATGAAAGTCAAACACATTTAAACAAAGCTAATTGAATCAAATTATAGTAAAACACATTCAAATAAACCTAATAGAATCTAATGAAAGTCAAACACATTCAAACAGAGCTAATTGAATCAATTGAAAGTCAAACACATTCAAACACAGCTATATGAATCAATTGAAAGTCAAATGCTTTCTACAAAGCTAATTGAATCAAATGAAAGTCAAACACATTCAAACAAAGCTAATTGAATCTAATGTAAGTCAAATACATTCAAACAAAGTTTTTTGAATCAAATGAAAGTCAAATGCATTCAACAAAGCTCATTGAATCAAATGAAAGTCAAAAACAACTAAAAAAAATCTAATTAAATCAAATGAAAGTCAAACACATTCAGACAAAGCTATTTGAATCAAATGAAAGTCAAATGCATTCTACAAATCTAATTGAATCAAATGAAAGTAAAAAACATTTGAACAAACCTAATTGAATCAAATGAAAGTCAAACACATTCAAACAAAGCTAATTGAATCAAATGAAAGTAAAATACATTCAAACAAAGCTTTTTGAATCAAATAAAAGTCAAATGCATTCAACAAAGCTCATTGAATCAAATGAAAGTCAAAAACATCTAAAAAAACCTAATTAAATCAAATGAAAGTCAAACACATTCAAACAAAGCTATTTGTATTAAATGAAAGTCAAATGCATTCTACAAAGCTAATTGAATCAAATGAAAGTCAAACACATTCAAAAAGAGCTTTTTGAATCAAATGAAGGTCAAATGCATTTAAGAAAGCTAATTGAATCATATGAAAGTCTAAGATATTCAAACAGAGCTAATTGAATCAAATGAAAGTCAAACACATTCAAACAAAGCTAATTGAATCAAATGTAAGTCAAACAAATTCAAACAGAGCTTTTTGAATCAAATAAAACTCAAATGCATTCAACAAAGCTAATTGAATCAAACGAAAGTCAAAAACATCTAAAAAAATCTAATTAAATCAAATGAAAGTCAAACACATTCAAACAAAGCTAATTGAATCAAATGAAAGTAAAACACATTAAAACAAACCTAATTGAATCAAATGAAAGTAAAACACATTAAAACAGCGCTAATTGAATCAAATGAAAGTCAAACACATTCAAACAAAGCTATTTGAATTAAATGAAAGTAAAAAACACATTCAGACAAAGCTATTTGAATCAAATGAAAGTCAATTGCATTTTACAAATCTAATTGAATCAAATGAAAGTAAAAAACATTTGAACAAAGCCAATTGAATCAAATGAAAGTTAAACACATTCAAACAAACCTATCGGAATCAAATGAAAGTCAAACACATTCAAACAGTGCTAATTGAATAAAATGAAAGTCAAACACATTTAAAAAGAGCTTTTTGAATCAAATGAAGGTCAAATGCATTTAAGAAAGCTAATTGAATCAAATGTAAGTTAAACACATTCAAACAAAGCAAATTGAATCAAATGTAAGTCAAACACATTCAAACAGAGCTCTCAAATGCATTCAACAAAGCTAATTGAATCAAACGAAAGTCAAAAACATCTAAAAAAATCTAATTAAATCAAATGAAAGTCAAACACATTCAAACAAAGCTATTTGAATCAAATGAAAATCAAATGCATTCTACAAATCTAATTGACTCAAATGAAAGTAAAAAATTCAAATTAAATCAATAAAAGGTCAAACACATTCAAACAAAACTATTTGAATCAAGTGAAAGTCAAAAGCATTCTTTAAAGCTAATTGAATTAAATGAAAGTCAAACACATTTAAAAAGAGCTTTTTGAATCAAATGAAGGTCAAATGCATTTAAGAAAGCTAATTGAATCAAATGTAAGTCAAACACATTCAAACAAAGCTAATTGAATCAAATGTAAGTCAAACACATTCAAACAGAGCTCTCAAATGCATTCAACAAAGCTAATTGAATCAAACGAAAGTCAAAAACATCTAAAAAAATCTAATTAAATCAAATGAAAGTCAAACACATTCAAACAAAGCTATTTGAATCAAATGAAAATCAAATGCATTCTACAAATCTAATTGACTCAAATGAAAGTAAAAAATTCAAATTAAATCAATAAAAGGTCAAACACATTCAAACAAAACTATTTGAATCAAGTGAAAGTCAAAAGCATTCTTTAAAGCTAATTGAATTAAATGAAAGTCAAACACATTTAAAAAGAGCTTTTTGAATCAAATGAAGGTCAAATGCATTTAAGAAAGCTAATTGAATCAAATGTAAGTCAAACACATTCAAACAAAGCTAATTGAATCAAATGTAAGTCAAACACATTCAAACAGAGCTCTCAAATGCATTCAACAAAGCTAATTGAATCAAACGAAAGTCAAAAACATCTAAAAAAATCTAATTAAATCAAATGAAAGTCAAACACATTCAAACAAAGCTATTTGAATCAAATGAAAATCAAATGCATTCTACAAATCTAATTGACTCAAATGAAAGTAAAAAACATCTAAAAAATTCAAATTAAATCAATAAAAGGTCAAACACATTCAAACAAAACTATTTGAATCAAGTGAAAGTCAAAAGCATTCTTTAAAGCTAATTGAATTAAATGAAAGTCAAACACATTCAAATAGAGCTTTTTGAATCAAATGAAGGTCAAATGCATTTAAGAAAGCTAATTGAATCATATGAAAGTCAAACACATACAAACAAAGCTAATTGAATCAAATGTAAGTCAAACACATTCAAACAGAGCTTTTTAAATCAAATGAAAGTCAAATGCATTTAACAAAGCTAATTGAATCAAACGAAAGTCAAAAACATGTAAAAAAATCTAATTAAATCAAATGAAAGTCAAACACAATAAAAAAAGCTAATTAAATCAAATGAAAGTCAAACACATTCAAACAAAGCTATTTGAATAAAATGAAAGTCAAATGCAATTTACAAAGCTAATTGAATCAAATGAAAGTGAAACGCATTCAAACAAACCTAATAGTATCAAATGAAAGACGAACACATTCAAACAAAGCTAATTGAATCAAATGAAAGTCAAATACATTCAACAAATATAATTGAATCAAATGAAAGTCAAAAACATCTAAAAAAACCTAATTAAATCAAATGAAAGTCAAACACATTCAAACAAAGCTATTTGTATCAAATGAAAGTCAAATGCATTCTACAAAGCTAATTGAATCAAACAAAAGTCAAAAACATCTAAAAAAATCAAATTAAATCAAATGACAGTCAAACACATTCAGACAAAGCTATTTGAATCAAATGAAATTCAAATGCATTCTACAAATCTAATAGAATCAAATGAAAGTAAAAAACATTTGAACAAAGCCAATTGAATCAAATGAAAGTCAAACACATTCAAACAAACCTATCTGAATCAAATGAAAGTCAAACACATTCTAACAGTGCTAATTGAATAAAGTGAAAGTCAAACACATTGAAAAAGAGCTTTTTGAATCAAATGAAGGTCAAATGCATTCAAGAAAGCTAATTTAATCAAATGAAAGTCAAACACATTTAAACAAAGCTAATTGAATCAAATGTAAGTCAAACACATTCAAATAGAGCTTTTTGAATCAAATGAAAGTCAAATACATTTAACAAATCTAATTGAATCAAATGAAAGTCAAAAACATCTAAAAAAACCTAATTAAATCAAATGAAAGTCAAACACATACAAACAAAGCTATTTGTATCAAATGAAAGTCAAATGCATTCTACAAAGCTAATTGAATCAAATGAAAGTCAAACACATTTAAACAAAGCTAATTGAATCAAATGTAAGTCAAACAAATTCAAACAGAGCTTTTTGAATCAAATAAAACTCAAATGCATTCAACAAAGCTAATTGAATCAAACGAAAGTCAAAAACATCTAAAAAAATCTAATTAAATCAAATGAAAGTCAAACACATTCAGACAAAGCTATTTGAATCAAATGAAAATCAAATGCATTCTACAAATCTAATTGACTCAAATGAAGGTAAAAAACATCTAAAAAATTCAAATTAAATCAATAAAAGGTCAAACACATTCAAACAAAACTATTTGAATCAAGTGAAAGTCAAAAGCATTCTATGAAGCTAATTGAATTAAATGAAAGTCAAACACATTCAAAAAGAGCTTTTTGAATCAAATGAAGGTCAAATGCATTTAAGAAAGCTAATTGAATCATATGAAAGTCAAAGATATTCCAACAGAGCTAATTGAATCAAATGAAAGTCAAACACATTCAAACAAAGCTAATTGAATCAAATGTAAGTCAAACACATTCAAACAGAGCTTTTTCAATCAAATGAAAGTCAAATGCATTTAACAAAGCTAATGAATAAAATGAAAGTAAAAAATATCTAAAAAAACCTTATTAAATCAAATGAAAGTCAAACACATTCAAACAAAGCTATTTGAATCGAATGAAAGTCAAATGCATTCTACAAAGCTAATTGAATCAAATGAAAGTTAAATGCATTCAAACAAACCTAATAGAATCAAATGAAAGACGAACACATTCAAACAGAGCTAATTGAATCTAATGAAAGTCAAATGCATTCTATAAAACTAATTGAATCAAATGAAAGTCAAACACATTTAAACAAAGCTAATTGAACCAAATTATAGTAAAACACATTCAAACAAACCTAATAGAATCTAATGAAAGTCAAACACATTCAAACAGAGCTAATTGAATCAAATGAAAGTCAAACACATTCAAACACAGCTATTTGTATCAAATGTAAGTCAAATACATTCAAACAAAGCTTTTTGAATCAAATGAAAGTCAAATGCATTTAACAAAGCTTATTGAATCAAATGAAAGTCAAAAACATCTAAAAAAAATCTTATTAAATCAAATGAAAGTCAAACACATTCAGACAAAGCTATTTGAATCAAATGAAAGTCAAATGCATTTTACAAATCTAATTGAATCAAATGAAAGTAAAAAACATTTGAACAAAGCCAATTGAATCAAATGAAAGTCAACACATTCAAACAAACCTATCTGAATCAAATGAAAGTCAAACACATTCAAACAGTGCTAATTGAATAAAATGAAAGTCAAACACATTTAAAAAGAGCTTTTTGAATCAAATGAAGGTCAAATGCATTTAAGAAAGCTAATTGAATCAAATGTAAGTCAAACACATTCAAACA
Source organism: Chenopodium quinoa (assembly GCF_001683475.1). NCBI lineage: Eukaryota > Viridiplantae > Streptophyta > Magnoliopsida > Caryophyllales > Amaranthaceae > Chenopodium > Chenopodium quinoa. The sequence continues at coordinate 112,954 of NW_018743547.1, read as the reverse complement.
AAGCTAATTGAATCAAATGTAAGTCAAACACATTCAAACAGAGCTCTCAAATGCATTCAACAAAGCTAATTGAATCAAACGAAAGTCAAAAACATCTAAAAAAATCTAATTAAATCAAATGAAAGTCAAACACATTCAAACAAAGCTATTTGAATCAAATGAAAATCAAATGCATTCTACAAATCTAATTGACTCAAATGAAAGTAAAAAACATCTAAAAAATTCAAATTAAATCAATAAAAGGTCAAACACATTCAAACAAAACTATTTGAATCAAGTGAAAGTCAAAAGCATTCTATAAAGCTAATTGAATTAAATGAAAGTCAAACACATTCAAAAAGAGCTTTTTGAATCAAATGAAGGTCAAATGCATTTAAGAAAGCTACTTGAATCATATGAAAGTCAAACACATTCAAACAAAGCTAATTGAATCAAATGTAAGTCAAACACATTCAAACAGAGCTTTTTGAATCAAATGAAAGTCAAATGCATTCAACAAAGCTAATTGAATCAAACGAAAGTCAAAAACATGTAAAAAAATCTAATTAAATCAAATGAAAGTCAAACACAATAAAAAAAGCTAATTAAATCCAATGAAAGTCAAACACATTCAAACAAAGCTATTTGAATAAAATGAAAGTCAAATGCAATCTACAAAGCTAATTGAATCAAATGAAAGTGAAACGCATTCAAACAAACCTAATAGTATCAAATGAAAGACGAACACATTCAAACAAAGCTAATTGAGTCAAATGAAAGTCAAATACATTCAACAAATCTAATTGAATCAAATGAAAGTCAAAAACATCTAAAAAAACCTAATTAAATCAAATGAAAGTCAAACACATTCAAACAAAGCTATTTGTATCAAATGAAAGTCAAATGCATTCTACAAAGCTAATTGAATCAAACAAAAGTCAAAAACATCTAAAAAAATCAAATTAAATCAAATGACAGTCAAACACATTCAGACAAAGCTATTTGAATCAAATGAAATTCAAATGCATTCTACAAATCTAATTGAATCAAATGAAAGTAAAAAACATTTGAACAAAGCCAATTGAATCAAATGAAAGTCAAACACATTCAAACAAACCTATCTGAATAAAATGAATGTCAAACACATTGAAAAAGAGCTTTTTGAATCAAATGAAGGTCAAATGCATTCAAGAAAGCTAATTGAATCAAATGAAAGTCAAACACATTTAAACAAAGCTAATTGAATCAAATGTAAGTCAAACACATTCAAATAGAGCTTTTTGAATCAAATGAAAGTCAAATACATTCAACAAATCTAATTGAATCAAATGAAAGTCAAAAACATCTAAAAAAACCTAATTAAATCAAATGAAAGTCAAACACATTCAAACAAAGCTATTTGTATCAAATGAAAGTCAAATGCATTCTACAAAGCTAATTGAATCAAATGAAAGTCAAACACATTTAAACAAAGCTAATTGAATCAAATGTAAGTCAAACAAATTCAAATAGAGCTTTTTGAATCAAATAAAACTCAAATGCATTCAACAAAGCTAATTGAATCAAACGAAAGTCAAAAACATCTAAAAAAATCTAATTAAATCAAATGAAAGTCAAACACATTCAGACAAAGCTATTTGAATCAAATGAAAATCAAATGCATTCTACAAATCTAATTGACTCAAATGAAGGTAAAAAACATCTAAAAAATTCAAATTAAATCAATAAAAGGTCAAACACATTCAAACAAAACTATTTGAATCAAGTGAAAGTCAAAAGCATTCTATAAAGCTAATTGAATTAAATGAAAGTCAAACACATTCAAAAAGAGCTTTTTGAATCAAATGAAGGTCAAATGCATTTAAGAAAGCTAATTGAATCATATGAAAGTCAAAGATATTCAAACAGAGCTAATTGAATCAAATGAAAGTCAAACACATTCAAACAAAGCTAATTGAATCAAATGTAAGTCAAACACATTCAAACAGAGCTTTTTGAATCAAATGAAAGTCAAATGCATTTAACAAAGCTAATGAATGAAATGAAAGTAAAAAATATCTAAAAAAACCTTATTAAATCAAATGAAAGTCAAACACATTCAAACAAAGCTATTTGAATCGAATGAAAGTCAAATGCATTCTACAAAGCTAATTGAATCAAATGGAAGTAAAAACATTCGAACAAAGCCAAATGAATCCAATGAAAGTCAAACACATTCTAACAAAGCTTTTTTGAATCAAATGAAAGTCAAATGCATTCAACAAAGCTAATTGAATCAAATGAAAGTCAAAAACATGTAAAATAATCTAATTAAATCAAATGAAAGTCAAACACAATAAAAAAAAGCTAATTAAATCGAATGAAAGTCAAACACATTCAAAAAAAGCTATTTGAATTAAATGAAAGTCAAATGCAATCTACAAAGCTAATTGAATCAAATGAAAGTTAAATGCATTCAAACAAACCTAATAGAATCAAATGAAAGACGAACACATTCAAACAGAGCTAATTGAATCAAATGAAAGTCAAATGCATTCTATAAAACTAATTGAATCAAATGAAAATCAAACACATTTAAACAAAGCTAATTGAATCAAATTATAGTAAAACACATTCAAACAAACCTAATAGAATCTAATGAAAGTCAAACACATTCAAACAGAGCTAATTGAATCAAATGAAAGTCAAACACATTCAAACACAACTATTTGAATCAATTGAAAGTCAAATGCTCTCTACAAAGCTAATTCAATCAAATGAAAGTCAAACACATTCAAACAAAGTTAATTGAATCAAATGTAAGTCAAATACATTTAAACAAAGCTTTTTGAATCAAATGAAAGTCAAATGCATTCAACAAAGCTCATTGAATCAAATGAAAGTCAAAAACAACTAAAAAAATCTAATTGAATCAAATGAAAGTCAAACACATTCAAACACAGCTATTTGAATCAAATGAAAGTCAAATGCTATCTACAAAGCTAATTGAATCAAATGAAAGTAAAAAACATTCCAACAAAGCCAATTGAATCAAATGAAAGTCAAACACATTCAAACAAACCTAATTGAATCAAATGAAAGTTAAAAACATTCAAACAAAGCTAATTGAATCAAACAAAAGTCAAACACATTCAAACAAAGCTAATTGAATCAAATGTAAGTCAAACACATTCAAACAGAGCTTTTTGAATCAAATGAAAGTCAAATGCATTCAACAAAGCTAATTGAATCAAACGAAAGTCAAAAACATCTATAAAAATCTAATTAAATTAAATGAAAGTCAAACACATTCAGACAAAGCTATTTGAATCAAATGAAATTCAAATGCATTCTATAAATCTAATTAAATCAAATGAAAGTAAAAACATCTAAAAAATTCAAATTAAATCAATAAAAGGTCAAACACATTCAAACAAAACTATTTGAATCAAATGAAAGTCAAAAGCATTCTATAAAGCTAATTGAATCAAATGAAAGTCAAACACTTTCAAACAAAGCTAATTGAATCAAATGAAAGTCTAAAACATCTAAAAAAACCTAATTAAATCAAATGAAAGTCAAACACATTCAAACAAAGCTATTTGAATCAAATGAAAGTCAAATGCATTCTACAAAGGTTATTGAATCAAATGAAAGTAAAAAACATTCGAACAAAGCCAAATGAATCCAATGACAGTCAAACACATTCTAACAAAGCTTTTTGAATCAAATGAAAGTCGAATGCATTCAACAAAGCTAATTGAATCAATGAAAGTCAAAAACATGTAAAAAAAATCTAATTAAATCAAATGAAAGTGAAACACAATAAAAAAAGCTAATTAAATCAAATGAAAGTCAAACACATTCAAACAAAGCTATTTGAATAAAATGAAAGTCAAATGCAATCTACAAAGCTAATTGAATCAAATGAAAGTGAAACGCATTCAAACAAACCTAATAGTATCAAATGAAAGACGAACACATTCAAACAAAGCTAATTGAATCAAATGAAAGTCAAATACATTCAACAAATCTAATTGAATCAAATGAAAGTCAAAAACATCTAAAAAAACCTAATTAAATCAAATGAAATTTAAACACATTCAAACAAAACTATTTGTATCAAATGAAAGTCAAATGCATTCTACAAAGCTAATTGAATCAAACAAAAGTCAAAAACATCTAAAAAAAAGCAAATTAAATCAAATGACAGTCAAACACATTCAGACAAAGCTATTTGAATCAAATGAAATTCAAATGCATTCTACAAATCTAATTGAATCAAATGAAAGTAAAAAACATTTGAACAAAGCTAATTGAATCAAATGAAAGTCAAACACATTCAAACAAACCTATCTGAATCAAATGAAAGTCAAACACATTCAAACAGTGCTAATTGAATAAAATGAAAGTCAAACACATTGAAAAAGAGCTTTTTGAATCAAATGAAGGTCAAATGCATTTAAGAAAGCTAATTGAATCAAATGAAAGTCAAACACATTCAAACAAAGCTAATTGAATCAAATGTAAGTCAAACACATTCAAATAGAGCTTTTTGAATCAAATGAAAGTCAAATACATTCAACAAATCTAATTGAATCAAATGAAAGTCAAAAACATCTAAAAAAACCTAATCAAATCAAATGAAAGTCAAACACATTCAATCAAAGCTATTTGTATCAAATGAAAGTCAAATGCATTCTACAAAGCTAATTGAATCAAATGAAAGTCTAACACATTCAAACAAAGCTAATTGAATCAAATGTAAGTCAAACAAATTCAAACAGAGCTTTTTGAATCAAATAAAACTCAAATGCATTCAACAAAGCTAATTGAATCAAACGAAAGTCAAAAACATCTAAAAAAATCTAATTAAATCAAATGAAAGTCAAACACATTCAGAAAGCTATTTGAATCAAATGAAAATCAAATGCATTCTACAAATCTAATTGACTCAAATGAAGGTAAAAAACATCTAAAAATTCAAATTAAATCAATAAAAGGTCAAGCACATTCAAACAAAACTATTTGAATCAAGTGAAAGTCAAAAGCATTCTATAAAGCTAATTGAATTAAATGAAAGTCAAACACATTCAAAAAGAGCTTTTTGAATCAAATGAAGGTCAAATGCATTTAAGAAAGCTAATTAAATCATATGAAAGTCAAAGATATTCAAACAGAGCTAATTAAATCAAATGAAAGTCAAACACATTCAAACAAAGCTAATTGAATCAAATGTAAGTCAAACACATTCCAACAGAGCTTTTTGAATCAAATGAAAGTCAAATGCATTCAACAAAGCTAATTGAATCAAACGAAAGTCAAAAACATCTAAAAAAATCTAATTAAATAAAATGAAAGTCAAACACATTCAAAAAGAGCTTTTTGAATCAAATGAAGGTAAAACACATTCAAACAAAGCTAATTTAATCAAATGAAAGTAAAACACATTCAAACAAACCTAATTGAATCAAATGAAAGTCAAAGACATTTAAACAGAGCTAATTGAATCAAATGAAAGTCAAACACATTCAAACAAAGCTAATTGAATCAAATGTAAGTCAAACACATTTAAATAGAGCTTTTTGAATCAAATGAAAGTCAAATACATTCAACAAATCTAATTGAATCAAATGAAAGTCAAATGCATTCAACAAAGCTAATTGAATCAAACGAAAGTCAAAAACATCTAAAAAATCTAATTAAATTAAATGAAAGTCAAACACATTCAGACAAAGCTATTTGAATCAAATGAAATTCAAATGCATTCTACAAATCTAATTGAATCAAATGAAAGTAAAACCATCTAAAAAATTCAAATTAAATCAATAAAAGGTCAAACACATTCAAACAAAACTATTTGAATCAAATGAAAGTTAAAAACATCTAAAAAAAACCTAATTAAATCAAATGAAAGTCAAACACATTCAAACAAAGCTATTTGTATCAAATGAAAGTCAAATGCATTCTACAAAGCTAATTGAATCAAACAAAAGTCAAAAACATCTAAAAAAATCAAATTAAATCAAATGACAGTCAAACACATTCAGACAAAGCTATTTGAATCAAATGAAATTCAAATGCATTCTACAAATCTAATTGAATCAAATGAAAGTAAAAAACATTTGAACAAAGCCAATTGAATCAAATGAAAGTCAAACACATTCAAACAAACCTATCTGAATCAAATGAAAGTCAAACACATTCAAACAGTGCTAATTGAATAAAATGAAAGTCAAACACATTGAAAAAGAGCTTTTTGAATCAAATGAAGGTCAAATGCATTTAAGAAAGCTAATTGAATCAAATGAAAGTCAAACACATTCAAACAAAGCTAATTGAATCAAATGTAAGTCAAACACATTCAAATAGAGCTTTTTGAATCAAATGAAAGTCAAATACATTCAACAAATCTAATTGAATTAAATGAAAGTCAAAAAACATCTTAAAAAACCTAATTAAATCAATGAAAGTCAAACACATTCAAACAAAGCTACTTGTATCAAATGAAAGTCAAATGCATTCTACAAAGCTAATTGAATCAAATGAAAGTCAAACACATTCAAACAAAGCTAATTGAATCAAATGTAAGTCAAACAAATTCAAACAGAGCTTTTTGAATCAAATAAAACTCAAATGCATTCAACAAAGCTAATTGAATCAAACGAAAGTCAAAAACATCTAAAAAAATCTAATTAAATCAAATGAAAGTCAAACACATTCAGACAAAGCTATTTGAATCAAATGAAAATCAAATGCATTCTACAAATCTAATTGACTAAAATGAAGGTAAAAAACATCTAAAAAAATTAAATAAAATCAATAAAAGGTCAAACACATTCAAACAAAACTATTTGAATCAAGTGAAAGTCAAAAGCATTCTATAAAGCTAATTGAATTTAATGAAAGTCAAACACATTCAAAAAGAGCTTTTTGAATCAAATGAAGGTCAAATGCATTTAAGAAAGCTAATTGAATCATATGAAAGTCAAAGATATTCAAACAGAGCTAATTGAATCAAATGAAAGTCAAACACATTCAAACAAAGCTAATTGAATCAAATGTAAGTCAAACACATTCAAACAGAGCTTTTTAAATCAAATGAAAGTCAAATGCATTTAACAAAGCTAATGAATGAAATGAAAGTCGAAAATATCTAAAAAAAAACCTTATTAAATCAAATGAAAGTCAAACACATTCAAACAACGCTATTTGAATCGAATGAAAGTCAAATGCATTCTACAAAGCTAATTGAATCAAATTGAAGTAAAAAACATTCGAACAAAGCCAAATGAATCCAATGAAAGTCAAACACATTCTAACAAAACTTTTTAAATCAAATGAAAGTCAATGCATTCAACAAAGCTAATTGAATCAAATGAAAGTCAAAAACATGTAAAAAAATCTAATTAAATCAAATGAAAGTCAAACACAATAAAAAAAAGCTAATAAAATCGAATGAAAGTCAAACACATTCAAACAAAGCTATTTGAATTAAATGAAAGTCAAATGCAATCTACAAAGCTAATTGAATCAAATGAAAGTTAAATGCATTCAAACAAACCTAATAGAATCAAATGAAAGACGAACACATTCAAACAGAGCTAATTGAATCAAATGAAAGTCAAATGCATTCTATAAAACTAATTGAATCAAATGAAAGTCAAACACATTTAAACAAAGCTAATTGAATCAAATTATAGTAAAACACATTCAAACAAACCTAATAGAATCTAATGAAAGTCAAATACATTCAAACAGAGCTAATTGAATCAAATGAAAGTCAAACACATTCAAACACAGCTATTTGAATCAATTGAAAGTCAAATGCTCTCTACAAAGCTAATTGAATCAAATGAAAGTCAAACACATTCAAACAAAGCGAATTGAATCAAATGTAAGTCAAATACATTCAAACAAAGCTTTTTGAATCAAATGAAAGTCAAATGCATTCAACAAAGCTCATTGAATCAAATATAAGTCAAAAACAACTAAAAAAATCTAATTAAATCAAATGAAAGTCAAACACATTCAGACAAAGCTATTTGAATCAAAAGAAAGTCAAATGCATTCTACAAATCTAATTGATTCAAATGAAAGTAAAAAACATTTGAACAAAGCCAATTGAATCGAATGAAAGTCAAACACATTCAAACAAACCTAATTGAATCAAATGAAAGTCGAACACATTCAAACAAAGCTAATTGAATCAAATGAAAGTAAAACACATTAAAACAAACCTAATTGAATCAAATGAAAGTCAAACACATTCAAACAGAGCTAATTGAATTAAATGAAAGTCAAACACATTCAAAAAGAGTTTTTTTAATCAAATGAAGGTCAAATGCAATCTGCAAAGCTAATCAAATCAAATGAAAGTCAAACACATTCAAACAAAGCTAATTGAATCAAATGTAAGTCAAATACATTCAAACAAAGCTTTTTGAATCAAATGAAAGTCAAATGCATTCAACAAAGCTTTTTGAATCAAATGAAAGTAAAAAACATCTAAAAAAAATCTTATTAAATCAAATGAAAGTCAAACACATTCAGACAAAGCTATTTGAATCAAATGAAAGTCAAATGCATTTTACAAATCTAGTTGAATCAAATGAAAGTAAAAAACATTTGAACAAAGCCAATTGAATCAAATGAAAGTCAAACACATTCAAACAAACCTATCTGAATCAAATGAAAGTCAAACACATTCAAACAGTGCTAATTGAATAAAATGAAAGTCAAACACATTTAAAAAGAGCTTTTTGAATCAAATGAAGGTCAAATGCATTTAAGAAAGCTAATTGAATCAAATGTAAGTCAAACACATTCAAACAAAGCTAATTGAATCAAATGTAAGTCAAACACATTCAAAGAGAGCTCTCAAATGCATTCAACAAAGCTAATTGAATCAAACGAAAGTCAAAAACATCTAAAAAAATCTAATTAAATCAAATGAAAGTCAAACACATTCAAACAAAGCTATTTGAATAAAATGAAAATTAAATGCATTCTACAAAATCTAATGGACTCAAATGAAAGTAAAAAAACATCTAAAAATTTCAAATTAAATCAATAAAAGGTCAAACACATTCAAACAAAACTGTTTGAATCAAGTGAAAGTCAAAAGCATTCTATAAAGCTAATTGAATTAAATGAAAGTCAAACACATTCAAAAAGAGCTTTTTGAATCAAATGAAGGTCAAATGCATTTAAGAAAGCTAATTGAATCATATAAAAGTCAAACACATTCAAACAAAGATAATTGAATCAAATGTAAGTCAAACACATTCAAATAGAGCTTTTTGAATCAAATGAAAGTCAAATGCATTCAACAAAGCTAATTGAATCAAACGAAACTAAAAAACATCTAAAAAAATCTAATTAAATCAAATAAAAGTCAAACACATTCAGACAAAGCTATTTGAATCAAATGAAAGTCAAATGCATTATACAAATCTAATTGACTCAAATGAAAGTAAAAAACATCTAAAAAATTCAAATTAAATCAATAAAAGGTCAAACACATTCAAACAAAACTATTTGAATCAAGTGAAAGTCAAATGCATTTTATAATGCTAATTGAAACAATTGAAAGTCAAACACATCCAAACAAAGCTAATTAAATCAAATGAAAGTAAAACACAATCAAACAAGTCTAATTAAATCAAATGAAAGTCAAACACATTCAAACAGAGGTAATTGAATCAAATGTAAGTCAAACATATTCAAAAAGAGCTTTTTGAATCAAATGAAGGTCAAATGCAATCTACAAAGCTAATTAAATCAAATGAAAGTCAAACACATTCAAACAAAACTAATTGAATCAAATGAAAGTCAAAAACATCTAAAAAAACCTAATTAAATCAAATGAAAGTCAAACACATTCAAACAAAGCTATTTGAATCAAATGAAAGTCAAATGCATTCTACAAAGGTTATTGAATCAAATGAAAGTAAAAAACATTCGAACAAAGCCAAATGAATCCAATGAAAGTCAAACACAATCAAACTAAACTATTTGAATCAAATGAAAGTCAAATGTATTTTACAAAGCTAATTGAATCAAATAAAAGTCAAAAACATTCCAACAAAGCCAATTGAATAAAATGAAAGTCAAACACATTCAAACAAACCTAATTGAATCAAATGAAAGTCAAACACATTCAAACAGACCTAATTGAATCAAATGAAAGTCAAACACATTCAAAAGAGCTTTTTGAATCAAATGACGGTCAAATGCAATATACAAAGCTTATTGAGTCAAATGAAAGTCAAACACATTGAAACAAAGCTAATTGGATCAAATGTAAGTCAAACACATTCAAACAGAGCTTTTTGAATCAATTGAAAGTCAAATGCATTCAACAAAGTTAATTGAATCAAATGAAAGTAAAAAAACATCTAAAAAAAACCTAATTAAATCAAATGAAAGTCAAACACATTCAAACAAAGCTATTTAAATCAAATAAAAGTCAAATGCTTTCTACAAAGCTAATTGAATCAAATGAAAGTCAAAAACATTCCATCAAAGCCACTTGAATAAAATGAAAGTCAAACACATTCAAACAAACCTAATTGAATCAAATGAAAGTCAAACACATTCAAACAAATCTAATTGAATCAAATAAAATTCAAACACTATCAAACAAAGCTGATTAGATCAAATGTAAGTCAAACACATTCAAACAGAGCTTTTTGAATCAAATGAAAGTCAAATGCATTCAACAAAGCTAATTGAATCAAACGAAAGTCAAAAACTTCTAAAAAAATTTAATTAAATCAAATGAAAGTCAAACACATTCAGACAAAGCTATTTGATTCAAATGAAATTCAAATGCATTCTACAAATCTAATTGAATCAAATGAAAGTAAAAACATCTAAAAAATTCAAATTAAATCAATAAAAGGTCAAACACATTCTAACGAAACTATTTGAATCAAATGAAAGTCAAAGGCAATCTATAAAGCTAATTGAATCAAATGAAAGTCAAACACATTCAAACAAAGCTAATTGAATCAAATGAAAGTCAAACACATTCAAACAAAGCTAATTGAATCAAATGAAAGTAAAACACATTCAAACAAACCTAATTGAATCAAATGAAAGTCAAACACATTCAAACAGACCTAATTGAATCAAATGAAAGTCAAACACATTCAAAAGAGCTTTTTGAATCAAATGACGGTCAAATGCAATATACAAAGCTTATTGAGTCAAATGAAAGTCAAACACATTGAAACAAAGCTAATTGGATCAAATGTAAGTCAAACACATTCAAACAGAGCTTTTTGAATCAATTGAAAGTCAAATGCATTCAACAAAGTTAATTGAATCAAATGAAAGTAAAAAAACATCTAAAAAAAACCTAATTAAATCAAATGAAAGTCAAACACATTCAAACAAAGCTATTTAAATCAAATAAAAGTCAAATGCTTTCTACAAAGCTAATTGAATCAAATGAAGGTCAAAAACATTCCATCAAAGCCACTTGAATAAAATGAAAGTCAAACACATTCAAACAAACCTAATTGAATCAAATGAAAGTCAAACACATTCAAACAAATCTAATTGAATCAAATAAAATTCAAACACTATCAAACAAAGCTGATTAGATCAAATGTAAGTCAAACACATTCAAACAGAGCTTTTTGAATCAAATGAAAGTCAAATGCATTCAACAAAGCTAATTGAATCAAACGAAAGTCAAAAACTTCTAAAAAAATTTAATTAAATCAAATGAAAGTCAAACACATTCAGACAAAGCTATTTGATTCAAATGAAATTCAAATGCATTCTACAAATCTAATTGAATCAAATGAAAGAAAAAACATCTAAATAATTCAAATTAAATCAATAAAAGGTCAAACACATTCAAACAAAACTATTTGAATCAAATGAAAGTCAAAAGCATTCTATAAAGCTAATTGAATCAAATGAAAGTCAAACACATTCAAACAAAGCTAATTGAATCAAATGAAAGTAAAACACATTCAAACAAACCTAATTGAATCAAATGAAAGTCAAAGATATTCAAACAGAGCTAATTGAATCAAATGAAACTCAAACACATCCAAACAAAGCTAATTGAATCAAATGTAAGTCAAACACATTCAAACAGAGCTTTTTGAATCAAATGAAAGTCAAATGCATTCAACAAAGCTAATTGAATCAAATGAAAGTCAAACACATTCAAACACAGCAATTTGAATCAGATGAAAGTCAAATGCTTTCTACAAAGCTAATTGAATCAAATGAAAGTCAAAAACATTCCAACAAAGCCAACTGAATCAAATGAAAGTCAAACACATTCAAACAAACCTAATTGAATCATATGAAAGGCAAACACATTCAAACAAAGCTAATTGAATCAAATGAAAGTGAAACACATTCAAACAAAATTGATTAGATCAAATGAAAGTCAAACACATTCAAACAGAGCTTTTTGAATCAAATTTATGTCAAATGCATTTAACAAAGCTAATTGAATCAAACAAAAGTAAAAAACATCTAAAAAAATCAAATTAAATCAAATGACAGTCAAACACATTCAGACAAAGCTATTTGAATCAAATGAAATTCAAATGCATTCTACAAATCTAATTGAATCAAATGAAAGTAAAAAACATTTGAACAAAGCCAATTGAATCAAATGAAAGTCAAACACATTCAAACAAACCTATCTGAATCATATGAAAGTCAAACACATTCAAACAGTGCTAATTGAATAAAATGAAAGTCAAATACATTGAAAAAGAGCTTTTTGAATAAAATGAAGGTCAAATGCATTTAAGAAAGCTAATTGAATCAAATGAAAGTCAAACACATTTAAACAAAGCTAATTGAATCAAATGTAAGTCAAACACATTCAAATAGAGCTTTTTGAATTAAATGAAATTCAAATACATTCAACAAATCTAATTGAATCAAATGAAAGTCAAAAACATCTAAAAAAACCTAATTAAATCAAATGAAAGTCAAACACATTCAAACAAAGCTATTTGTATCAAATGAAAGTCAAATGCATTCTACAAAGCTAATTGAATCAAATGAAAGTCAAACACATTTAAACAAAGCTAATTGAATCAAATGAAAGTCAAACACATTTAAACAAAGCTAATTGAATCAAATGTAAGTCAAACACATTCAAACAGAGCTTTTTAAATCAAATGAAAGTCAAATGCATTTAACAAAGCTAATGAATAAAATGAAAGTCGAAAATATCTAAAAAAACCTTATTAAATCAAATGAAAGTCAAACACATTCAAACAACGCTATTTGAATCGAATGAAAGTCAAATGCATTCTACAAAGCTAATTGAATCAAATTGAAGTAAAAAACATTCGAACAAAGCCAAATGAATCCAATGAAAGTCAAACACATTCTAACAAAACTTTTTGAATCAAATGAAAGTCAAATGCATTCAACAAAGCTAATTGAATCAAATGAAAGTCAAAAACATGTAAAAAAATCTAATTAAATCAAATGAAAGTCAAACACAATAAAAAAAAGCTAATAAAATCGAATGAAAGTCAAACACATTCAAACAAAGCTATTTGAATTAAATGAAAGTCAAATGCAATCTACAAAGCTAATTGAATCAAATGAAAGTTAAATGCATTCAAACAAACCTAATAGAATCAAATGAAAGACGAACACATTCAAACAGAGCTAATTGAATCAAATGAAAGTCAAATGCATTCTATAAAACTAATTGAATCAAATGAAAGTCAAACACATTTAAACAAAGCTAATTGAATCAAATTATAGTAAAACACATTCAAACAAACCTAATAGAATCTAATGAAAGTCAAACACATTCAAACAGAGCTAATTGAATCAAATGAAAGTCAAACACATTCAAACACAGCTATTTGAATCAATTGAAAGTCAAATGCTCTCTACAAAGCTAATTGAATCAAATGAAAGTCAAACACATTCAAACAAAGCGAATTGAATCAAATGTAAGTCAAATACATTCAAACAAAGCTTTTTGAATCAAATGAAAGTCAAATGCATTCAACAAAGCTCATTTAATCAAATATAAGTCAAAAACAACTAAAAAAATCTAATTAAATCAAATGAAAGTCAAACACATTCAGACAAAGCTATTTGAATCAAAAGAAAGTCAAATGCATTCTACAAATCTAATTGAATCAAATGAAAGTAAAAAACATTTTGAACAAAGCCAATTGAATCGAATGAAAGTCAAACACATTCAAACAAACCTAATTGAATCAAATGAAAGTCGAACACATTCAAACAAAGCTAATTGAATCAAATGAAAGTAAAACACATTAAAACAAACCTAATTGAATCAAATGAAAGTCAAACACATTCAAACAGAGCTAATTGAATTAAATGAAAGTCGAACACATTCAAAAAGAGTTTTTTTAATCAAATGAAGGTCAAATGCAATCTGCAAAGCTAATCAAATCAAATGAAAGTCAAACACATTCAAACAAAGCTAATTGAATCAAATGTAAGTCAAATACATTCAAACAAAGCTTTTTGAATCAAATGAAAGTCAAATGCATTCAACAAAGCTTTTTGAATCAAATGAAAGTAAAAAACATCTAAAAAAAATCTTATTAAATCAAATGAAAGTCAAACACATTCAGACAAAGCTATTTGAATCAAATGAAAGTCAAATGCATTTTACAAATCTAGTTGAATCAAATGAAAGTAAAAAACATTTGAACAAAGCCAATTGAATCAAATGAAAGTCAAACACATTCAAACAAACCTATCTGAATCAAATGAAAGTCAAACACATTCAAACAGTGCTAATTGAATAAAATGAAAGTCAAACACATTTAAAAAGAGCTTTTTGAATCAAATGAAGGTCAAATGCATTTAAGAAAGCTAATTGAATCAAATGTAAGTCAAAACACATTCAAACAAAGCTAATTGAATCAAATGTAAGTCAAACACAATCAAAGAGAGCTCTCAAATGCATTCAACAAAGCTAATTGAATCAAACGAAAGTCAAAAACATCTAAAAAAATCTAATTAAATCAAATGAAAGTCAAACACATTCAAACAAAGCTATTTGAATCAAATGAAAATTAAATGCATTCTACAAATCTAATTGACTCAAATGAAAGTAAAAAACATCTAAAAATTCAAATTAAATCAATAAAAGGTCAAACACATTCAAACAAAACTGTTTGAATCAAGTGAAAGTCAAAAGCATTCTATAAAGCTAATTGAATTAAATGAAAGTCAAACACATTCAAAAAGAGCTTTTTGAATCAAATGAAGGTCAAATGCATTTAAGAAAGCTAATTGAATCATATGAAAGTCAAACACATTCAAACAAAGCTAATTGAATCAAATGTAAGTCAAACACATTCAAATAGAGCTTTTTGAATCAAATGAAAGTCAAATGCATTCAACAAAGCTAATTGAATCAAACGAAACTAAAAAACATCTAAAAAAATCTAATTAAATCAAATAAAGTCAAACACATTCAGACAAAGCTATTTGAATCAAATGAAAGTCAAATGCATTATACAAATCTAATTGACTCAAATGAAAGTAAAAAACATCTAAAAAATTCAAATTAAATCAATAAAAGGTCAAACACATTCAAACAAAACTATTTGAATCAAGTGAAAGTCAAATGCATTTTATAATGCTAATTGAAACAATTGAAAGTCAAACACATCCAAACAAAGCTAATTAAATCAAATGAAAGTAAAACACAATCAAACAAGTCTAATTAAATCAAATGAAAGTCAAACACATTCAAACAGAGGTAATTGAATCAAATGTAAGTCAAACATATTCAAAAAGAGCTTTTTGAATCAAATGAAGGTCAAATGCAATCTACAAAGCTAATTAAATCAAATGAAAGTCAAACACATTCAAACAAAACTAATTGAATCAAATGAAAGTCAAAAACATCTAAAAAACCTAATTAAATCAAATGAAAGTCAAACACATTCAAACAAAGCTATTTGAATCAAATGAAAGTCAAATGCATTCTACAAAGGTTATTGAATCAAATGAAAGTAAAAAACATTCGAACAAAGCCAAATGAATCCAATGAAAGTCAAACACAATCAAACTAAACTATTTGAATCAAATGAAAGTCAAATGCATTCTACAAAGCTAATTGAATCAAATAAAAGTCAAAAACATTCCAACAAAGCCAATTGAATAAAATGAAAGTCAAACACATTCAAACAAACTAATTGAATCAAATGAAAGTCAAACACATTCAAACAGACCTAATTGAATCAAATGAAAGTCAAACACATTCAAAAGAGCTTTTTGAATCAAATGACGGTCAAATGCAATATACAAAGCTTATTGAGTCAAATGAAAGTCAAACACATTGAAACAAAGCTAATTAGATCAAATGTAAGTCAAACACATTCAAACAGAGCTTTTTGAATCAATTGAAAGTCAAATGCATTCAACAAAGTTAATTGAATCAAATGAAAGTAAAAAAACATCTAAAAAAACCTAATTAAATCAAATGAAAGTCAAACACATTCAAACAAAGCTATTTAAATCAAATAAAAGTCAAATGCTTTCTACAAAGCTAATTGAATCAAATGAAAGTCTAAAACATTCCATCAAAGCCACTTGAATAAAATGAAAGTCAAACACATTCAAACAAACCTAATTGAATCAAATGAAAGTCAAACACATTCAAACAAATCTAATTGAATCAAATAAAATTCAAACACTATCAAACAAAGCTGATTAGATCAAATGTAAGTCAAACACATTCAAACAGAGCTTTTTGAATCAAATGAAAGTCAAAAGCATTCAACAAAGCTAATTGAATTAAACGAAAGTCAAAAACTTCTAAAAAAATTTAATTAAATCAAATGAAAGTCAAACACATTCAGACAAAGCTATTTGATTCAAATGAAATTCAAATGCATTCTACAAATCTAATTGAATCAAATGAAAGAAAAAACATCTAAATAATTCAAATTAAATCAATAAAAGGTCAAACACATTCAAACAAAACTATTTGAATCAAATGAAAGTCAAAAGCATTCTATAAAGCTAATTGAATCAAATGAAAGTCAAACACATTCAAACAAAGCTAATTGAATCAAATGAAAGTAAAACACATTCAAACAAACCTAATTGAATCAAATGAAAGTCAAAGATATTCAAACAGAGCTAATTGAATCAAATGAAAGTCAAACACATCCAAACAAAGCTAATTGAATCAAATGTAAGTCAAACACATTCAAACAGAGCTTTTTGAATCAAATGAAAGTCAAATGCATTCAACAAAGCTAATTGAATCAAATGAAAGTCAATCACATTCAAACACAGCAATTTGAATCAGATGAAAGTCAAATGCTATCTACAAAGTTAATTGAATCAAATGAAAGTCAAAAACATTCCAACAAAGCCAATTGAATCAAATGAAAGTCAAACACATTCAAACAAACCTAATTGAATCATATGAAAGTCAAACACATTCAAACAAAGCTAATTGAATCAAATGAAAGTGAAACACATTCAAACAAAATTGATTAGATCAAATGAAAGTCAAACACATTCAAACAGAGCTTTTTGAATCAAATTTATGTCAAATGCATTTAACAAAGCTAATTAAATCAAACAAAAGTAAAAAACATCTAAAAAAATCAAATTAAATCAAATGGCAGTCAAACACATTCAGACAAAGCTATTTGAATCAAATGAAATTCAAATGCATTCTACAAATCTAATTGAATCAAATGAAAGTAAAAAACATTTGAACAAAGCCAATTGAATCAAATGAAAGTCAAACACATTCAAACAAACCTATCTGAATCATATGAAAGTCAAACACATTCAAACAGTGCTAATTGAATAAAATGAAAGTCAAATACATTGAAAAAGAGCTTTTTGAATAAAATGAAGGTCAAATGCATTTAAGAAAGCTAATAGAATCAAATGAAAGTCAAACACATTTAAACAAAGCTAATTGAATCAAATGTAAGTCAAACACATTCAAATAGAGCTTTTTGAATTAAATGAAATTCAAATACATTCAACAAATCTAATTGAATCAAATGAAAGTCAAAAACATCTAAAAAAACCTAATTAAATCAACTGAAAGTCAAACACATTCAAACAAAGCTATTTGTATCAAATGAAAGTCAAATGCATTCTACAAAGCTAATTAAATCAAATGAAAGTCAAACACATTTAAACAAAGCTAATTGAATCAAATGTAAGTCAAACAAATTCAAACAGAGCTTTTTGAATCAAATAAAACTCAAATGCATTCAACAAAGCTAATTGAATCAAACGAAAGTCAAAAACATCTAAAAAAATCTAATTAAATCAAATGAAAGTCAAACACATTCAGACAAAGCTATTTGAATCAAATGAAAATCAAATGCATTCTACATATCTAATTGACTCAAATGAAGGTAAAAAACATCTAAAAAATTCAAATTAAATCAATAAAAGGTCAAACACATTCAAACAAAACTATTTGAATCAAGTGAAAGTCAAAAGCATTCTATAAAGCTAATTGAATTAAATGAAAGTCAAACACATTCAAAAAGAGCTTTTTGAATCAAATGAAGGTCAAATGCATTTAAGAAAGCTAATTGAATCATATGAAAGTCAAAGATATTCCAAATGAGCTAATTGAATCAAATGAAAGTCAAACACATTCAAACAAAGCTAATTGAATCAAATGTAAGTCAAACACATTCAAACAGAGCTTTTTGAATCAAATGAAAGTCAAATGCATTCAACAAAGCTAATTGAATCAAACGAAAGTCAAAAACATCTAAAAAAATCTAATTAAATCAAATGAAAGTCAAACACATTCAAAAAGAGCTTTTTGAATCAAATGAAGGTAAAACACATTCAAACAAAGCTAATTGAATCAAATGAAAGTAAAACACATTCAAACAAACCTAATTGAATCAAATGAAAGTCAAAGACATTCAAACAGAGCTAATTGAATCAAATGAATGTCAAACACATTCAAACAAAGCTAATTGAATCAAATGTAAGTTAAACACATTCAAATAGAGCTTTTTGAATCCAATGAAAGTCAAATACATTCAACAAATCTAATAGAATCAAATGAAAGTCAAATGCATTCAACAAAGCTAATTGAATCAAACGAAAGTCAAAAACATCTAAAAAAATCTAATTAAATTAAATGAAAGTCAAACACATTCAGACAAATCTATTTGAATCAAATGAAATTCAAATGCATTCTACAAATCTAATTGAATCAATTGAAAGTAAATACATCTAAAATATTCAAATTAAATCAATAAAAGGTCAAACACATTCAACCAAAACTATTTGAATCAAATGAAAGTCAAAAGCATTCTATAAAGCTAATTGAATCAAATGAAAGTCAAACACTTTCAAACAAAGCTAATTGAATCAAATGAAAGTCAAAAACATCTAAAAAAACCTAATTAAATCAAATGAAAGTCAAACACATTCAAACAAAGCTATTTGAATCAAATGAAAGTCAAATGCATTCTACAAAGCTAATTGAATCAAATGGAATTAAAAAACATTCGAACAAAGCCAAATGAATCCAATGAAAGTCAAACACATTCTAACAAAGCTTTTTGAATCAAATGAAAGTCAAATGCATTCAACAAAGCTAATTGAATCAAATGAAAGTCAAAAACATGTAAAAAAATCTAATCAAATCAAATGAAAGTCAAACACAATAAAAAAAGCTAATTAAATCAAATGAAAGTCAAACACATTCAAACAAAGCTATTTGAATAAAATGAAAGTCAAATGCAATCTACAAAGCTAATTGAATCAAATGAAAGTGAAACGCATTCAAACAAACCTAATAGTATCAAATGAAAGACGAACACATTCAAACAAAGCTAATTGAATCAAATGAAAGTCAAATACATTCAACAAATCTAATTGAATCAAATGAAAGTCAAAAACATCTAAAAAAACCTAATTAAATCAAAAGAAAGTCAAACACATTCAAACAAAGCTATTTGTATCAAATGAAAGTCAAATGCATTCTACAAAGCTAATTGAATCAAACAAAAGGCAAAAACATCTAAAAAAATCAAATTAAATCAAATGACAGTCAAACACATTCAGACAAAGCTATTTGAATCAAATGAAATTCAAATGCATTCTATAAATCTAATTGAATCAAAAAAAAGTAAAAAACATTTGAACAAAGCCAATTGAATCAAATGAAAGTCAAACACATTCAAACAAACCTATCTGAATCAAATGAAAGTCAAACACATTCAAACAGTGCTAATTGAATAAAATGAAAGTCAAACATATTAAAAAAAGCTTTTTGAAGCAAATGAAGGTCAAATGCATTTAAGAAAGCTAATTGAATCAAATGAAAGTCAAACACATTCAAACAAAGCTAATTGAATCAAATGTAAGTCAAACACATTCAAATAGAGCTTTTTGAATCAAATAAAAGTCAAATACATTCAAAAAATGTAATTGAATCAAATGAAAGTAAAAAACGTCTAAAAAAACCTAATTAAATCAAATGAAAGTCAAACACATTCAAACAAAGCTATTTGTATCAAATGAAAGTCAAATGCATTCTACAAAGCTAATTGAATCAAATGAAAGTCAAACACATTCAAACAAAGCTAATTGAATCAAATGTAAGTCAAACAAATTCAAATAGAGCTTTTTGAATCAAATAAAACTCAAATGCATTCAACAAAGCTAATTGAATCAAACGAAAGTCAAAAACATCTAAAAAAATCTAATTAAATCAAATGAAAGTCAAACACATTCAGACAAAGCTATTTGAATCAAAAGAAAATCAAATGCATTCTACAAAACTAATTGACTCAAATGAAGGTAAAAAACATCTAAAAAATTCAAATTAAATCAATAAAAGGTCAAACACATTCAAAAAAAACTATTTGAATCAAGTGACAGTCAAAAGCATTCTATAAAGCTAATTGAATTAAATGAAAGTCAAACACATTCAAAAAGAGCTTTTTGAATCAAATGAAGGTCAAATGCATTTAAGAAAGCTAATTGAATCATATGAAAGTCAAAGATATTCAAACAGAGCTAATTGAATCAAATGAAAGTCAAACACATTCAAACAAAGCTAATTGAATCAAATGTAAGTCAAACACATTCAAACAGAGCTTTTTGAATCAAATGAAAGTCAAATGCATTCAACAAAGCTAATTGAATCAAACGAAAGTCAAAAACATCTAAAAAAATCTAATTAAATCAAATGAAAGTCAAACACATTCAAAAAGAGCTTTTTGAATCAAATGAAGGTAAAACACATTCAAACAAAGCTAATGGAATCAAATGAAAGTAAAACACATTCAAACAAACCTAATTGAATCAAATGAAAGTCAAAGACATTCAAACAGAGCTAATTGAATCAAATGAAAGTCAAACATATTAAAAAGAGCTTTTTGAAGCAAATGAAGGTCAAATGCATTTAAGAAAGCTAATTGAATCAAATGAAAGTCAAACACATTCAAACAAAGCTAATTGAATCAAATGTAAGTTAAACACATTCAAATAGAGCTTTTTGAATCAAATGAAAGTCAAATACATTCAACAAATCTAATTGAATCAAACGAAAGTCAAATGCATTCAACAAAGCTAATTGAATAAAATGAAAGTCAAAAACATCTAAAAAAATCTAATTAAATTAAATGAAAGTCAAACACATTCAGACAAAGCTATTTGAATCAAATGAAATTCAAATGCATTCTACAAATCTAATTGAATCAAATGAAAGTAAAAACATCTAAAAAATTCAAATTAAATCAATAAAAGGTCAAACACATTCAACCAAAACTATTTGAATCAAATGAAAGTCAAAAGCATTCTATAAAGCTAATTGAATCAAATGAAAGTCAAAAACTTTCAAACAAAGCTAATTGAATCAAATGAAAGTCAAAAACATCTAAAAAAACCTAATTAAATCAAATGAAAGTCAAACACATTCAAACAAAGCTATTTGAATCAAATGAAAGTCAAATGCATTCTACAAAGCTAATTAAATCAAATGGAATTAAAAAACATTCGAACAAAGCCAAATGAATCCAATGAAAGTCAAACACATTCTAACAAAGCTTTTTGAATCAAATGAAAGTCAAATGCATTCAACAAAGCTAATTGAATCAAATGAAAGTCAAAAACATGTAAAAAAATCTAATCAAATCAAATGAAAGTCAAACACAATAAAAAAAGCTAATTAAATCAAATGAAAGTCAAACACATTCAAACAAAGCTATTTGAATAAAATGAAAGTCAAATGCAATCTACAAAGCTAATTGAATCAAATGAAAGTGAAACGCATTCAAACAAACGTAATAGTATCAAATGAAAGACGAACACATTCAAACAAAGCTAATTGAATCAAATGAAAGTCAAATACATTCAACAAATCTAATTGAATCAAATGAAAGTCAAAAATATCTAAAAAAACCTAATTAAATCAAAAGAAAGTCAAACACATTCAAACAAAGCTATTTGTATCAAATGAAAGTCAAATGCATTCTACAAAGCTAATTGAATCAAACAAAAGTCAAAAACATCTAAAAAAATCAAATTAAATCAAATGACAGTCAAACACATTCAGACAAAGCTATTTGAATCAAATGAAATTCAAATCCATTCTACAAATCTAATTGAATCAAATGAAAGTAAAAAACATTTGAACAAAGCCAATTGAATCAAATGAAAGTCAAACACATTCAAACAAACCTATCTGAATCAAATGAAAGTCAAACACATTCAAACAAAGCTAATTGAATCAAATGAAAGTAAAACACATTCAAACAAACCTAATTGAATCAAATGAAAGTCAAAGACATTCAAACAGAGCTAATTGAATCAAATGAAAGTCAAACACATTCAAACAAAGCTAATTGAATCAAATGTAAGTCAAACACATTCAAATAGAGCTTTTTGAATCAAATGAAAGTCAAATACATTCAACAAATCTAATTGAATCAAATGAAAGTCAAAAACGTCTAAAAAAACCTAATTAAATCAAATGAAAGTCAAACACATTCAAACAAAGCTATTTGTATCAAATGAAAGTCAAATGCATTCTACAAAGCTAATTGAATCAAATGAAAGTCAAACACATTCAAACAAAGCTAATTGAATCAAATGTAAGTCAAACAAATTCAAACAGAGCTTTTTGAATCAAATAAAACTCAAATGCATTCAACAAAGCTAATTGAATCAAACGAAAGTCAAAAACATCTAAAAAAATCAAATTAAATTAAATGAAAGTCAAACACATTCAGACAAAGCTATATGAATCAAATGAAAATCAAATGCATTCTACAAATCTAATTGACTCAAATTAAGGAAAAAACATCTAAAAAATTATAATTAAATCAATAAAAGGTCAAACACATTCAAACAAAACTATTTGAATCAAGTGAAAGTCAAAAGCATTCTATAAAGCTAATTGAATTAAATGAAAGTCAAACACATTCAAAAAGAGCTTTTTGAATCAAATGAAGGTAAAACACATTCAAACAAAGCTAATTGAATCAAATGAAAGTAAAACACATTCAAACAAACCTAATTGAATCAAATGAAAGTCAAAGACATTCAAACAGAGCTAATTGAATCAAATGAAAGTCAAACACATTCAAACAAAGCTAATTGAATCAAATGTAAGTCAAACACATTCAAACAGAGCTTTTTGAATCAAATGAAAGTCAAATGCATTCAACAAAGCTAATTGAATCAAATGAAAGTCAAACACATTCAAACACAGCTATTTGAATCAAATGAAAGTCAAATGCTATCTACAAAGCTAATTGAATCACATGAAAGTCAAAAACATTCCAACAAAGCCAATTGAATCAAATGAAAGTCAAACACATTCAAACAAACCTAATTGAATCAAATGAAAGTCAAAAACATTCAAAAAAAGCTAATTGAATCAAACGAAAGTAAAACACATTCAAACAAAGCTAATTGAATCAAATGTAAGTCAAACACAATCAAACAGAGCTTTTTGAATCAAATGAAAGTCAAATGCATTCAAAAAAGCTAATTGAATCAAACGAAAGTCAAAAACATCTAAAAAAATCTATTTAAATCAAATGAAAGTCAAACACATTCAAAAAGAGCTTTTTGAATCAAATGAAGGAAAAACACATTCAAACAAAGCTAATTGAATCAAATGAAAGTAAAACACATTCAAACAAACCTAATTGAATCAAATGAATGTCAAAGACATTCAAACAGAGCTAATTGAATCAAATGAAAGTCAAACACATTCAAACAAAGCTAATTGAATCAAATGTAAGTCAAACACATTCAAACAGAGCTTTTTGAATCAAATGAAAGTCAAATGCATTCAACAAAGCTAATTGAATCAAATGAAAGTCAAACACATTCAAACACAGCTATTTGAATCAAATGAAAGTCAAATGCTATCTACAAAGCTAATTGAATCAAATGAAAGTCAAAAACATTCCAACAAAGCCAATTGAATCAAATGAAAGTCAAACACATTCAAACAAACCTAATTGAATCAAATGAAAGTTAAAAACATTCAAACAAAGCTAATTGAATCAAACAAAAGTCAAATACATTCAAACAAAGCTAATTGAATCAAATGTAAGTCAAACACATTCAAACAGAGCTTTTTGAATCAAATGAAAGTCAAATGCATTCAACAAAGCTAATTGAATCAAACGAAAGTCAAAAACATCTAAAAAAATCTAATTAAATTAAATGAAAGTCAAACACATTCAGACAAAGCTATTTGAATCAAATGAAAGTCAAAAACATCTAAAAAACCTAATTAAATCAAATGAAAGTCAAACACATTCAAACAAAGCTATTTGTATCAAATGAAAGTCAAATGCATTCTACAAAGCTAATTGAATCAAACAAAAGTCAAAAACATCTAAAAAAATCAAATTAAATCAAATGACAGTCAAACACATTCAGACAAAGCTATTTGAATCAAATGAAATTCAAATGCATTCTACAAATCTAATTGAATCAAATGAAAGTAAAAAACATTTGAACAAAGCCAATTGAATCAAATGAAAGTCAAACACATTCAAACAAACCTATCTGAATCAAATTAAAGTCAAACACATTCAAACAGTGCTAATTGAATAAAATGAAAGTCAAACACATTGAAAAAGAGCTTTTTGAATCAAATGAAGGTCAAATGCATTTAAGAAAGCTAATTGAATCAAATGAAAGTCAAACACATTCAAACAAAGCTAATTGAATCAAATGTAAGTCAAACACATTCAAATAGAGCTTTTTGAATCAAATGAAAGTCAAATACATTCAACAAATCTAATTGAATCAAATGAAAGTCAAAAACATCTTAAAAAACCTAATTAAATCAATGAAAGTCAAACACATTCAAACAAAGCTACTTGTATCAAATGAAAGTCAAATGCATTCTACAAAGCTAATTGAATCAAATGAAAGTCAAACACATTCAAAAAGAGCTTCTTGAATCAAATGAAGGTCAAATGCATTTAAGAAAGCTAATTGAATCATATGAAAGTCAAAGATATTCAAACAGAGCTAATTGAATCAAATGAAAGTCAAACACATTCAAACAAAGCTAATTGAATCAAATGTAAGTCAACAAATTCAAACAGAGCTTTTTGAATCAAATAAAACTCAAATGCATTCAACAAAGCTAATTGAATCAAAGGAAAGTCAAAAACATCTAAAAAAACTAATTAAATCAAATGAAAGTCGAACACATTCAGACAAAGCTATTTGAATCAAATGAAAATCAAATGCATTCTACAAATCTAATTGACTCAAATGAAGGTAAAAAACATCTAAAAAATTCAAATTAAATCAATAAAAGGTCAAACACATTCAAACAAAACTATTTGAATCAAGTGAAAGTCAAAAGCATTCTATAAAGCTAATTGAATTAAATGAAAGTCAAACACATTCAAAAAGAGCTTTTTGAATCAAATGAAGGTCAAATGCATTTAAGAAAGCTAATTGAATCATATGAAAGTCAAAGATATTCAAACAGTGCTAATTGAATCAAATGAAAGTCAAACACATTCAAAAAGAGTTTTTTGAATCAAATGAAGGTCAAATGCAATCTGCAAAGCTAATCAAATCAAATGAAAGTCGAACACATTCAAACAAAGCTAATTGAATCAAATGTAAGTCAAATACATTCAAACAACGCTTTTTGAATCAAATGAAAGTCAAATATTTGCATTCAACAAAGCTAATTGAATCAAATGAAAGTCAAAAACATCTAAAAAAACCTAATTAAATCAAATGAAATTCAAACACATTCAAACAAAGCTATTTGAATCAAATGAAAGGCAAATGCATTCTACAAAGCTAATTGAATCAAATGGAATTAAAAAACGTTCGAACAAAGCCAAATGAATCCAATGAAAGTCAAACACATTCTAACAAAGCTTTTTGAATCAAATGAAAGTCAAATGCATTCAACAAAGCTAATTGAATCAAATGAATGTCAAAAACATGTAAAAACATCTAATTAAATCAAATGAAAGTCAAACACAATAAAAAAAGCTAATTAAATCAAATGAAAGTCAAACACATTCAAACAATGCTATTTGAATAAAATGAAAGTCAAATGCAATCGACAAAGCTAATTGAATCAAATGAAAGTGAAACGCATTCAAACAAACCTAATAGTATCAAATGAAAGACGAACACATTCAAACAAAGCTAATTGAATCAAATGAAAGTCAAATACATTCAACAAATCTAATTGAATCAAATGAAAGTCAAAAACATCTAAAAAAACCTAATTAAATCAAATGAAAGTCAAACACATTCAAACAAAGCTATTTGTATCAAATGAAAGTCAAATGCATTCTACAAAGCTAATTGAATCAAACAAAAGTCAAAAACATCTAAAAAAATCAAATTAAATCAAATGACAGTCAAACACATTCAGAGAAAGTTATTTGAATCTAAAGAAATTCAAATGCATTCTACAAATCTAATTGAATCAAATGAAAGTAAAAAACATTTGAACAAAGCCAATTGAATCAAATGAAAGTCAAACACATTCAAACAAACCTATCTGAATCAAATGAAAGTGAAACACATTCAAACAGTGCTAATTGAATAAAATGAAAGTCAAACACATTAAAAAAGAGATTTTTGAATCAAATGAAGGTCAAATGCATTTAAGAAAGCTAATTGAATCAAATGAAAGTCAAACACATTCAAACAAAGCTAATTGAATCAAATGTAAGTCAAACACATTCAAATAGAGCTTTTTGAATCAAATGAAAGTCAAATACATTCAACAAATCTAATTGAATCAAATGAAAGTCAAAAACATCTTAAAAAACCTAATTAAATCAATGAAAGTCAAACACATTCAAACAAAGCTATTTGTATCAAATGAAAGTCAAATGCATTCTAGAAAGCTAATTGAATCAAATGAAAGTCAAACACATTCAAAAAGAGCTTTTTGAATCAAATGAAGGTCAAATGCATTTAAGAAAGCTAATTGAATCATATGAAAGTCAAAGATATTCAAACAGAGCTAATTGAATCAAATGAAAGTCAAACACATTCAAACAAAGCTAATTGAATCAAATGTAAGTCAAACAAATTCAAACAGAGCTTTTTGAATCAAATAAAACTCAAATGCATTCAACAAAGCTAATTGAATCAAACGAAAGTCAAAAACATCTAAAAAAACTAATTAAATCAAATGAAAGTCGAACACATTCAGACAAAGCTATTTGAATCAAATGAAAATCAAATGCATTCTACAAATCTAATTGACTCAAATGAAGGTAAAAAACATCTAAAAAATTCAAATTAAATCAATAAAAGGTCAAACACATTCAAACAAAACTATTTAAATCAAGTGAAAGTCAAAAGCATTCTATAAAGCTAATTGAATTAAATGAAAGTCAAACACATTCAAAAAGAGCTTTTTGAATCAAATGAAGGTCAAATGCATTTAAGAAAGCTAATTGAATCATATGAAAGTGAAAGATATTCAAACAGTGCTAATTGAATCAAATGAAAGTCAAACACATTCAAAAAGAGTTTTTTGAATCAAATGAAGGTCAAATGCAATCTGCAAAGCTAATCGAATCAAATGAAAGTCGAACACATTCAAACAAAGCTAATTGAATCAAATGTAAGTCAAATACATTCAAACAAAGCTTTTTGAATCAAATGAAAGTCAAATATTTGCATTCAATAAAGCTAATTGAATCAAATGAAAGTCAAAAACATCTAAAAAAAACCTAATTAAATCAAATGAAATTCAAACACATTCAAACAAAGCTATTTGAATCAAATGAAAGGCAAATGCATTCTACAAAGCTAATTGAATCAAATGGAATTAAAAAACGTTCGAACAAAGCCAAATGAATCCAATGAAAGTCAAACACATTCTAACAAAGCTTTTTGAATCAAATGAAAGTCAAATGCATTCAACAAAGCTAATTGAATCAAATGAAAGTCAAAAACATGTAAAAAAATCTAATTAAATCAAATGAAAGTCAAACACAATAAAAAAAGCTAATTAAATCAAATGAAAGTCAAACACATTCAAACAAAGCTATTTGAATAAAATGAAAGTCAAATGCAATCGACAAAGCTAATTGAATCAAATGAAAGTGAAACGCATTCAAACAAACCTAATAGTATCAAATGAAAGACGAACACATTCAAACAAAGCTAATTGAATCAAATGAAAGTCAAATACAATCAACAAATCTAATTGAATCAAATGAAAGTCAAAAACATCTAAAAAAACTTAATTAAATCAAATGAAAGTCAAACACATTCAAACAAAGCTATTTGTATCAAATGAAAGTCAAATGCATTCTACAAAGCTAATTGAATCAAACAAAAGTCAAAAACATCTAAAAAAATCAAATTAAATCAAATGACAGTCAAACACATTAAGACAAAGCTATTTGAATCAAATGAAAATCAAATGCATTCTACAAATCTAATTGACTCAAATGAAGGTAAAAAACATCTAAAAAATTCAAATTAAATCAATAAAAGGTCAAACACATTCAAACAAAACTATTTGAATCAAGTGAAAGTCAAAAGCATTCTATAAAGCTAATTGAATTAAATGAAAGTCAAACACATTCAAAAAGAGCTTTTTGAATCAAATGAAGGTCAAATGCATTTAAGAAAGCTAATTGAATCATATGAAAGTCAAAGATATTCAAACAGTGCTAATTGAATCAAATGAAAGTCAAACACATTCAAAAAGAGTTTTTTGAATCAAATGAAGGTCAAATGCAATCTGCAAAGCTAATCAAATCAAATGAAAGTCGAACACATTCAAACAAAGCTAATTGAATCAAATGTAAGTCAAATACATTCAAACAAAGCTTTTTGAATCAAATGAAAGTCAAATATTTGCATTCAACAAAGCTAATTGAATCAAATGAAAGTCAAAAACATCTAAAAAAACCTAATTAAATCAAATGAAATTCAAACACATTCAAACAAAGCTATTTGGATCAAATGAAAGTCAAATGCATTCTACAAAGCTAATTGAATCAAATGGAATTAAAAAACATTCGAACAAAGCCAAATGAATCCAATGAAAGTCAAACACATTCTAACAAAGCTTTTTGAATCAAATGAAAGTCAAATGCATTCAACAAAGCTAATTGAATCAAATGAAAGTCAAAAACATGTAAAAAAATCTAATTAAATCAAATGAAAGTCAAACACAATAAAAAAAGCTAATTAAATCAAATGAAAGTCAAACACATTCAAACAAAGCTATTTGAATAAAATGAAAGTCAAATGCAATCGACAAAGCTAATTGAATCAAATGAAAGTGAAACGCATTCAAACAAACCTAATAGTATCAAATGAAAGACGAACACATTCAAACAAAGCTAATTGAATCAAATGAAAATCAAATACATTCAACAAATCTAATTGAATCAAATGAAAGTCAAAAACATCTAAAAAAACCTAATTAAATCAAATGAAAGTCAAACACATTCAAACAAAGCTACTTGTATCAAATGAAAGTCAAATGCATTCTACAAAGCTAATTGAATCAAACAAAAGTCAAAAACATCTAAAAAAATCAAATTAAATCAAATGACAGTCAAACACATTCAGACAAAGCTATTTGAATCTAAAGAAATTCAAATGCATTCTACAAATCTAATTGAATCAAATGAAAGTAAAAAACATTTGAACAAACCCAATTGAATCAAATGAAAGTCAAACACATTCAAACAAACCTATCTGAATCAAATGAAAGTGAAACACATTCAAACAGTGCTAATTGAATAAAATGAAAGTCAAACACATTGAAAAAGAGATTTTTGAATCACATGAAGGTCAAATGCATTTAAGAAAGCTAATTGAATCAAATGAAAGTCAAACACATTCAAACAAAGCTAATTAAATCAAATGTAAGTCAAACACATTCAAATAGAGCTTTTTGAATCAAATGAAAGTCAAATACATTCAACAAATCTAATTGAATCAAATGAAAGTCAAAAACATCTTAAAAAACCTAATTAAATCAATGAAAGTCAAACACATTCAAACAAAGCTATTTGTATCAAATGAAAGTCAAATGCATTCTACAAAGCTAATTGAATCAAATGAAAGTCAAACACATTCAAAAAGAGCTTTTTGAATCAAATGAAGGTCAAATGAATTTAAGAAAGCTAATTGAATCATATGAAAGTCAAAGATATTCAAACAGAGCTAATTGAATCAAATGAAAGTCAAACACATTCAAACAAAGCTAATTGAATCAAATGTAAGTCGAACAAATTCAAACAGAGCTTTTTGAATCAAATAAAACTCAAATGCATTCAACAAAGCTAATTGAATCAAACGAAAGTCAAAAACATCTAAAAAAACTAATTAAATCAAATGAAAGTCGAACACATTCAGACAAAGCTATTTGAATCAAATGAAAATCAAATGCATTCTACAAATCTAATTGACTCAAATGAAGGTAAAAAACATCTAAAAAATTCAAATTAAATCAATAAAAGGTCAAACACATTCAAACAAAACTATTTGAATCAAGTGAAAGTCAAAAGCATTCTATAAAGCTAATTGAATTAAATGAAAGTCAAACACATTCAAAAAGAGCTTTTTGAATCAAATGAAGGTCAAATGCATTTAAGAAAGCTAATTGAATCATATGAAAGTCAAAGATATTCAAACAGTGCTAATTGAATCAAATGAAAGTCAAACACATTAAAAAGAGTTTTTTGAATCAAATGAAGGTCAAATGCAATCTGCAAAGCTAATCAAATCAAATGAAAGTCGAACACATTCAAACAAAGCTAATTGAATCAAATGTAAGTCAAATACATTCAAACAAAGCTTTTTCAATCAAATGAAAGTCAAATATTTGCATTCAACAAAGCTAATTGAATCAAATGAAAGTCAAAAACATCTAAAAAAACCTAATTAAATCAAATGAAATTCAAACACATTCAAACAAAGCTATTTGAATCAAATGAAAGTCAAATGCATTCTACAAAGCTAATTGAATCAAATGGAATTATAAAACATTCGAACAAAGCCAAATGAATCCAATGAAAGTCAAACACATTCTAACAAAGCTTTTTGAATCAAATGAAAGTCAAATGCATTCAACAAAGCTAATTGAATCAAATGAAAGTCAAAAACATGTAAAAAAAATCTAATTAAATCAAATGAAAGTCAAACGCAATAAAAAAAGCTAATTAAATCAAATGAAAGTCAAACACATTCAAACAAAGCTATTTGAATAAAATGAAAGTCAAATGCAATCGACAAAGCTAATTTAATCAAATGAAAGTGAAACGCATTCAAACAAACCTAATAGTATCAAATGAAAGACGAACACATTCAAACAAAGCTAATTGAATCAAATGAAAGTCAAATACATTCAACAAATCTAATTGAATCAAATGAAAGTCAAAAACATCTAAAAAAACCTAATTAAATCAAATGAAAGTCAAACACATTCAAACAAAGCTATTTGTATCAAATGAAAGTCAAATGCATTCTACAAAGCTAATTGAATCAAACAAAAGTCAAAAACATCTAAAAAAATCAAATTAAATCAAATGACAGTCAAACACATTCAGACAAAGCTATTTGAATCTAAAGAAATTCAAATGCATTCTACAAATCTAATTGAATCAAATGAAAGTAAAAAACATTTGAACAAACCCAATTGAATCAAATGAAAGTCAAACACATTCAAGCAAACCTATCTGAATCAAATGAAAGTGAAACACATTCAAACAGTGCTAATTGAATAAAATGAAAGTCAAACACATTGAAAAAGAGATTTTTGAATCACATGAAGGTCAAATGCATTTAAGAAAGCTAATTGAATCAAATGAAAGTCAAACACATTCAAACAAAGCTAATTAAATCAAATGTAAGTCAAACACATTCAAATAGAGCTTTTTGAATCAAATGAAAGTCAAATACATTCAATAAATCTAATTGAATCAAATGAAAGTCAAAAACATCTTAAAAAACCTAATTAAATCACTGAAAGTCAAACACATTCAAACAAAGCTATTTGTATCAAATGAAAGTCAAATGCATTCTACAAAGCTAATTGAATCAAATGAAAGTCAAACACATTCAAAAAGAGCTTTTTGAATCAAATGAAGGTCAAATGAATTTAAGAAAGCTAATTGAATCATATGAAAGTCAAAGATATTCAAACAGAGCTAATTGAATCAAATGAAAGTCAAACACATTCAAACAAAGCTAATTGAATCAAATGTAAGTCAAACAAATTCAAACAGAGCTTTTTGAATCAAATAAAACTCAAATGCATTCAACAAAGCTAATTGAATCAAACGAAAGTCAAAAACATCTAAAAAAACTAATTAAATCAAATGAAAGTCGAACACATTCAGACAAAGCTATTTGAATCAAATGAAAATCAAATGCATTCTACAAATCTAATTGACTCAAATGAAGGTAAAAAACATCTAAAAAATTCAAATTAAATCAATAAAAGGTCAAACACATTCAAACAAAACTATTTGAATCAAGTGAAAGTCAAAAGCATTCTATAAAGCTAATTGAATTAAATGAAAGTCAAACACATTCAAAAAGAGCTTTTTTGAATCAAATGAAGGTCAAATGCATTTAAGAAAGCTAATTGAATCATATGAAAGTGAAAGATATTCAAACAGTGCTAATTGAATCAAATGAAAGTCAAACACATTCAAACAAAGCTAATTGAATCAAATGTAAGTCAAACAAATTCAAACAGAGCTTTTTGAATCAAATAAAACTCAAATGCATTTAACAAAGCTAATTGAATCAAACGAAAGTCAAAAACATCTAAAAAAACTAATTAAATCAAATGAAAGTCGAACACATTCAGACAAAGCTATTTGAATCAAATGAAAATCAAATGCATTCTACAAATCTAATTGACTCAAATGAAGGTAAAAAACATCTAAAAAATTCAAATTAAATCAATAAAAGGTCAAACACATTCAAACAAAACTATTTGAATCAAGTGAAAGTCAAAAGCATTCTATAAAGCTAATTGAATTAAATGAAAGTCAAACACATTCAAAAAGAGCTTTTTGAATCAAATGAAAGTCAAAAACATGTAAAAAAATCTAATTAAATCAAATGAAAGTCAAACACAATAAAAAAAGCTAATTAAATCAAATGAAAGTCAAACACATTCAAACAAAGCTATTTGAATAAAATGAAAGTCAAATGCAATCGACAAAGCTAATTGAATCAAATGAAAGTGAAACGCATTCAAACAAACCTAATAGTATCAAATGAAAGACGAACACATTCAAACAAAGCTAATTGAATCAAATGAAAATCAAATACATTCAACAAATCTAATTGAATCAAATGAAAGTCAAAAACATCTAAAAAAACCTAATTAAATCAAATGAAAGTCAAACACATTCAAACAAAGCTACTTGTATCAAATGAAAGTCAAATGCATTCTACAAAGCTAATTGAATCAAACAAAAGTCAAAAACATCTAAAAAAAATTAAATTAAATCAAATGACAGTCAAACACATTCAGACAAAGCTATTTGAATCTAAAGAAATTCAAATGCATTCTACAAATCTAATTGAATCAAATGAAAGTAAAAAAACATTTGAACAAACCCAATTGAATCAAATGAAAGTCAAACACATTCAAACAAACCTATCTGAATCAAATGAAAGTGAAACACATTCAAACAGTGCTAATTGAATAAAATGAAAGTCAAACACATTGAAAAAGAGATTTTTGAATCAAATGAAGGTCAAATGCATTTAAGAAAGCTAATTGAATCAAATGAAGGTCAAACACATTCAAACAAAGCTAATTGAATCAAATGTAAGTCAAACACATTCAAATAGAGCTTTTTGAATCAAATGAAAGTCAAATACATTCAACAAATCTAATTGAATCAAATGAAAGTCAAAAACATCTTAAAAAACCTAATTAAATCAACGAAAGTCAAACACATTCAAACAAAGCTATTTGTATCAAATGAAAGTCAAATGCATTCTACAAAGCTAATTGAATCAAATGAAAGTCAAACACATTCAAAAAGAGCTTTTTGAATCAAATGAAGGTCAAATTTATTTAAGAAAGCTAATTGAATCATATGAAAGTCAAAGATATTCAAACAGAGCTAATTGAATCAAATGAAAGTCAAACACATTCAAACAAAGCTAATTGAATCAAATGTAAGTCAAACAAATTCAAACAGAGCTTTTTGAATCAAATAAAACTCAAATGCATTCAACAAAGCTAATTGAATCAAACGAAAGTCAAAAACATCTAAAAAAACTAATTAAATCAAATGAAAGTCGAACACATTCAGACAAAGCTATTTGAATCAAATGAAAATCAAATGCATTCTACAAATCTAATTGACTCAAATGAAGGTAAAAAACATCTAAAAAATTCAAATTAAATCAATAAAAGGTCAAACACATTCAAACAAAACTATTTGAATCAAGTGAAAGTCAAAAGCATTCTATAAAGCTAATTGAATTAAATGAAAGTCAAACACATTCAAAAAGAGCTTTTTGAATCAAATGAAGGTCAAATGCATTTAAGAAAGCTAATTGAATCATATGAAAGTCAAAGATATTCAAACAGTGCTAATTGAATCAAATGAAAGTCAAACACATTCAAAAAGAGTTTTTTGAATCAAATGAAGGTTAAATGCAATCTGCAAAGCTAATCAAATCAAATGAAAGTCGAACACATTCAAACAAAGCTAATTGAATCAAATGTAAGTCAAATACATTCAAACAAAGCTTTTTGAATCAAATGAAAGTCAAATATTTGCATTCAACAAAGCTAATTGAATCAAATGAAAGTCAAAAACACCTAAAAAACCCTAATTAAATCAAATGAAATTCAAACACATTCAAACAAAGCTATTTGAATCAAATGAAAGTCAAATGCATTCTACAAAGATAATTGAATCAAATGGAATTAAAAAAAATTCGAACAAAGCCAAATGAATCCAATGAAAGTCAAACACATTCTAACAAAGCTTTTTGAATCAAATGAAAGTCAAATGCATTCAACAAAGCTAATTGAATCAAATGAAAGTCAAAAACATGTAAAAAAATCTAATTAAATCAAATGAAAGTCAAACACAATAAAAAAAGCTAATTAAATCAAATGAAAGTCAAACACATTCAAACAAAGCTATTTGAATAAAATGAATGTCAAATGCAATCTACAAAGCTAATTGAATCAAATGAAAGTGAAACGCATTCAAACAAACCTAATAGTATCAAATGAAAGACGAACACATTCAAACAAAGCTAATTGAATCAAATGAAAGTCAAATACATTCAACAAATCTAATTGAATCAAATGAAAGTCAAAAACATCTAAAAAAACTTAATTAAATCAAATGAAAGTCAAACACATTCAAACAAAGCTATTTGTATCAAATGAAAGTCAAATGCATTCTACAAATCTAATTGAATCAAATGAAAGTAAAAACATGTAAAAAATTCAAATTAAATCAATAAAAGGTCAAACACATTCAAACAAAACTATTAGAATCAAATGAAAGTCAAAAGCATTCTATAAAGCTAATTGAATCAAATGAAAGTCAAACACTTTCAAACAAAGCTAATTGAATCAAATAAAAGTAAAACACATTCAAATAGAGCTTTTTGAATCAAATGAAAGTCAAATACATTCAACAAATCTAATTGAATCAAATGAAAGTCAAAAACATCTAAAAAAACCTAATTAAATCAAATGAAAGTGAAACACATTCAAACAAAGCTATATGTATTAAATGAAAGTCAAATGCATTCTACAAAGCTAATTGAATCAAATGAAAGTCAAACACATTCAAACAAAGCTAATTGAATCAAATGTAAGTCAAACAAATTCAAACAGAGCTTTTTGAATCAAATAAAACTCAAATGCATTCAACAAAGCTAATTGAATCAAACGAAAGTCAAAAACATCTAAAAAAACTAATTAAATCAAATGAAAGTCGAACACATTCAGACAAAGCTATTTGAATCAAATGAAAATCAAATGCATTCTACAAATCTAATTGACTCAAATGAAGGTAAAAAACATCTAAAAAATTCAAATTAAATCAATAAAAGGTCAAACACATTCAAACAAAAACTATTTGAATCAAGTGAAAGTCAAAAGCATTCTATAAAGCTAATTGAATTAAATGAAAGTCAAAACACATTCAAAAAGAGCTTTTTGAATCAAATGAAGGTCAAATGCATTTAAGAAAGCTAATTGAATCATATGAAAGTCAAAGATATTCAAACAGTGCTAATTGAATCAAATGAAAGTCAAACACATTCAAAAAGAGTTTTTTGAATCAAATGAAGGTTAAATGCAATCTGCAAAGCTAATCAAATCAAATGAAAGTCGAACACATTCAAACAAAGCTAATTGAATCAAATGTAAGGCAAATACATTCAAGCAAAGCTTTTTTGAATCAAATGAAAGTCAAATATTTGCATTCAACAAAGCTAATTGAATCAAATGAAAGTCAAAAACACCTAAAAAACCTAATTAAATCAAATGAAATTCAAACACATTCAAACAAAGCTATTTGAATCAAATGAAAGTCAAATGCATTCTACAAAGATAATTGAATCAAATGGAATTAAAAAACATTCGAACAAAGCCAAATGAATCCAATGAAAGTCAAACACATTCTAACAAAGCTTTTTGAATCAAATGAAAGTCAAATGCATTCAACAAAGCTAATTGAATCAAATGAAAGTCAAAAACATGTAAAAAAATCTAATTAAATCAAATGAAGTCAAACACAATAAAAAAAGCTAATTAAATCAAATGAAAGTCAAACTCATTCAAACACAGCTATTTGAATCAAATGAAAGTCAAATGCTATCTACAAAGCTAATTGAATCAAATGAAAGTCAAAAACATTCCAACAAAGCCAATTGAATCAAATGAAAGTCAAACACATTCAAACAAACCTAATTTAATTAAATGAAAGTTAAAAACATTCAAACAAAGCTAATTGAATCAAACGAAAGTCAAACACATTCAACAAAGCTAATTGAATCAAATGTAAGTCAAACACATTCAAACAGAGCTTTTTGAATCAAATGAAAGTCAAATGCATTCAACAAAGCTAATTGAATCAAACGAAAGTAAAAACATCTAAAAAATTCAAATTAAATCAATAAAAGGTCAAACACATTCAAACAAAACTATTTGAATCAAATGAAAGTCAAAAGCACTCTATAAAGCTAATTGAATCAAATGAAA
Source organism: Chenopodium quinoa (assembly GCF_001683475.1). Lineage (NCBI taxonomy): Eukaryota > Viridiplantae > Streptophyta > Magnoliopsida > Caryophyllales > Amaranthaceae > Chenopodium > Chenopodium quinoa. The sequence continues at coordinate 75,270 of NW_018743547.1, read as the reverse complement.
GTCAAACACTTTCAAACAAAGCTAATTGAATCAAATGTAAGTCAAACACATTCAAATAGAGCTTTTTGAATCAAATGAAAGTCAAATACATTCAACAAATCTAATTGAATCAAATGAAAGTCAAAAACATCTAAAAAAAACCTAATTAAATCAAATGAAAGTGAAACACATTCAAACAAAGCTATATGTATTAAATGAAAGTCAAATGCATTCTACAAAGCTAATTGAATCAAATGAAAGTCAAACACATTCAAACAAAGCTAATTGAATCAAATGTAAGTCAAACACATTCAAACAGAGCTTTTTGAATCAAATAAAACTCAAATGCATTCAACAAAGCTAATTGAATCAAACGAAAGTAAAAAACATCTAAAAAAATCTAATTAAATCAAATGAAAGTCAAACACATTCAGACAAAGCTATTTGAATCAAATGAAATTCAAATGCATTCTACAAATCTAATTGACTCAAATGAAAGTAAAAAACATCTAAAAAATTCAAATTAAATCAATAAAAGGTCAAACACATTCAAACAAAACTATTTGAATCAAGTGAAAGTCAAAAGCATTCTATAAAGCTAAATGAATTAAATGAAAGTCAAACACATTCAAAAAGAGCTTTTTGAATCAAATGAAGGTCAAATGCATTTAAGAAAGCTAATTGAATCATATGAAAGTCAAAGATATTCAAACACAACTAATTGAATCAAATGAAAGTCAAACACATTCAAACAAAGCTAAGTGAATCAAAATGTAAAGTCAAACATATTCAAACAGAGCTTTTTGAATCAAATGAAAGTCAAATGCATTTAACAAAGCTAAGTGAATGAAATGAAAGTCAAAAATATCTAAAAAAAAACCTTATTAAATCAAATGAAAGTCAAACACATTCAAACAAAGCTATTTGAATCAAATGAAAGTCAAATGCATTCTACAAAGCTAATTGAATCAAATGGAAGTAAAAAACATTCGAACAAAGCCAAATGAATCCAATGAAAGTCAAACACATTCTAACAAAGCTTTTTGAATCAAATGAAAGTCAAATGCATTCAACAAAGCTAATTGATTCAAATGAAAATCAAAACATGTAAAAAAATCTAATTAAATCAATTGAAAGTCAAACACAATAAAAAAAGCTAATTAAATCAAATGAAAGTCAAACACATTTTTAACAAAGCTATTTTAATTAAATGAAAGTCAAATGCAATCTACAAAGCTAATTGAATCAAATAAAATTTAAACGCATTCAAACAAACCTAATAGAATCAAATGAAAGACGAACACATTCAAACAGAGCTAATTGAATCAAATGAAAGTCAAATGCATTCTATAAAGCTAATTAAATCAAATGAAAGTAAAAACACATTCAAACAAACCTAATTGAATCAAATGAAAGTCAAATACATTCAAACAAAGCTAATTGAATCAAATGAAAGTCAAACACATTCAAACAAAGCTAATTGAATCAAATAAAAGTAAAACACATTCAAACAAACCTAATTGAATCAAATGAAAGTCAAATACATTCAAACAAAGCTAATTGAATCAAATGAAAGTCAAACACATTCAAACAAAGCTAATTGAATCAAATGTAAGTCAAACACATTCAAACAGAGCTTTTTAAATAAAATGAAAGTCAAATGCATTCAACAAAGCTAATTGAATCAAATGAAAATCAAAAACATGTAAAAAAAATCTAATTAAATCAATTGAAAGTCAAACACAATAAAAAAAAGCTAATTAAATCAAATGAAAGTCAAACACATTTTTAACAAAGCTATTTTTAATTAAATGAAAGTCAAATGCAATCTACAAAGCTAATTGAATCAAATAAAATTTAAACGCATTCAAACAAACCTAATAGAATCAAATGAAAGACGAACACATTCAAACAGAGCTAATTGAATCAAATGAAAGTCAAATGCATTCTATAAAGCTAATTAAATCAAATGAAAGTCAAAAACATTTAAACAAAGCTAATTGAATCAAATTATAGTAAAACACATTCAAACAAACCTAATAGAATCAAATGAAAGTCAAACACATTCAAACAGAGCTAATTGAATCCAAATGAAAGTCAAACACATTCAAACACAGCTATTTGAATCAATTGAAAGTCAAATGCTTTCTACAAAGCTAATTGAATCAAATGAAAGTCAAAAAAATTTCCAACAAAACCAATTGACTCAAATGAAAGTCAAACACATTCAAACAAACCTAATTGAATCAAATGAAAGTCAAATGCATTCTACAAAGCTAATTGAATCAAACAAAAGTCAAAAACATCTAAAAAATTCAAATTAAATCAAATGACAGTCAAACACATTCAGACAAAGCTATTTGAATCTAAAGAAATTCAAATGCATTCTACAAATCTAATTGAATCAAATGAAAGTAAAAAAACATTTGAACAAACCCAATTGAATCAAATGAAAGTCAAACACATTCAAACAAACCTATCTGAATCAAATGAAAGTGAAACACATTCAAACAGTGCTAATTGAATAAAATGAAAGTCAAACACATTGAAAAAGAGATTTTTGAATCAAATGAAGGTCAAATGCATTTAAGAAAGCTAATTGAATCAAATGAAAGTCAAACACATTCAAACAAAGCTAATTGAATCAAATGTAAGTCAAACACATTCAAATAGAGCTTTTTTGAATCAAATGAAAGTCATATACATTCAACAAATCTAATTGAATCAAATGAAAGTCAAAAACATCTTAAAAAACCTAATTAAATCAACGAAAGTCCAAACACATTCAAACAAAGCTATTTGTATCAAATGAAAGTCAAATGCATTCTACAAAGCTAATTGAATCAAATGAAAGTCAAACACATTCAAAAAGAGCTTTTTGAATCAAAAGAAGGTCAAATTTATTTAAGAAAGCTAATTGAATCATATGAAAGTCAAAGATATTCAAACAGAGCTAATTGAATCAAATGAAAGTCAAACACATTCAAACAAAGCTAATTGAATCAAATGTAAGTCAAACAAATTCAAACAGAGCTTTTTGAATCAAATAAAACTCAAATGCATTCAACAAAGCTAATTGAATCAAACGAAAGTCAAAAACATCTAAAAAAACTAATTAAATCAAATGAAAGTCGAACACATTCAGACAAAGCTATTTGAATCAAATGAAAATCAAATGCATTCTAACAAATCTAATTGACTCAAATGAAGGTAAAAAACATCTAAAAAATTCAAATTAAATCAATAAAAAGGTCAAACACATTCAAACAAAACTATTTGAATCAAGTGAAAGTCAAAAGCATTCTATAAAGCTAATTGAATTAAATGAAAGTCAAACACATTCAAAAGAGCTTTTTGAATCAAATGAAGGTCAAATGCATTTAAGAAAAGCTAATTGAATCATATGAAAGTCAAAGATATTCAAACAGTGCTAATTGAATCAAATGAAAGTCAAACACATTCAAAAAGAGTTTTTTGAATCAAATGAAGGTCAAATGCAATCTGCAAAGCTAATCAAATCAAATGAAAGTCGAACACATTCAAACAAAGCTAATTGAATCAAATGTAAGTCAAATACATTCAAACAAAGCTTTTTGAATCAAATGAAAGTCAAATATTTGCATTCAACAAAGCTAATTGAATCAAATGAAAGTCAAAAACATCTAAAAAAACCTAATTAAATCAAATGAAATTCAAACACATTCAAACAAAGCTAATTGAATCAAATGTAAGTCAAAACACATTCAAACAGAGCTAATTGAATCAAATGAAAGTCAAACACATTCAAACAAAGCTAATTGAATCAAATGTAAGTCAAACACATTCAAACAAACCTTTTTTGAATCAAATGAAGGTCAAATGCATTCTACAAAGCTAATTGAATCAAATAAAAGTCAAATACATTTAAAACAAAGCTATTTGAATCAAATAAAAGTCAAACACATTCAAACAAAGCTGATTAGATCAAATGTAAGTCAAACAAATTCAAACAGGGCTAATTGAATCAAATGAAAGTCAAACACATTCAAACACAGCTATTTGAATCAATTGAAAGTCAAAAGCATTCTATAAAGCTAATTGAATCAAAATGAAAGTCAAACACTTTCAAACAAAGCTAATTGAATCAAATAAAAGTAAAACACATTCAAATAGAGCTTTTTGAATCAAATGAAAGTCAAATACATTCAACAAATCTAATTGAATCAAATGAAAGTCAAAAACATCTAAAAAAAACCTAATTAAATCAAATGAAAGTGAAACACATTCAAACAAAGCTATATGTATTAAATGAAAGTCAAATGCATTCTACAAAGCTAATTGAATCAAATGAAAGTCAAACACATTCAAACAAAGCTAATTGAATCAAATGTAAGTCAAACAAATTCAAACAGAGCTTTTTGAATCAAATAAAACTCAAATGCATTCAACAAAGCTAATTGAATCAAACGAAAGTCAAAAAACATCTAAAAAAAACTAATTAAATCAAATGAAAGTCGAACACATTCAGACAAAGCTATTTGAATCAAATGAAAATCAAATGCATTCTACAAATCTAATTGACTCAAATGAAGGTAAAAAAACATCTAAAAAATTCAAATTAAATCAATAAAAGGTCAAAGACATTCAAACAAAACTATTTGAATCAAGTGAAAGTCAAAAGCATTCTATAAAGCTAATTGAATTAAATGAAAGTCAAACACATTCAAAAAGAGCTTTTTGAATCAAATGAAGGTCAAATGCATTTAAGAAAGCTAATTGAATCATATGAAAGTCAAAGATATTCAAACAGTGCTAATTGAATCAAATGAAAGTCAAAACACATTCAAAAAAGAGTTTTTTTGAATCAAATGAAGGTCAAATGCAATCTGCAAAGCTAATCAAATCAAATGAAAGTCGAACACATTCAAACAAAGCTAATTGAATCAAATGTAAGTCAAATACATTCAAACAAAGCTTTTTGAATCAAATGAAAGTCAAATATTTGCATTCAACAAAGCTAATTGAATCAAATGAAAGTAAAAAACATCTAAAAAAACTAATTAAATCAAATGAAATTCAAACACATTCAAACAAGCTATTTGAATCAAATGAAAGTCAAATGCATTCTACAAAGCTAATTGAATCAAATGGAATTAAAAAACATTCGAACAAAGCCAAATGAATCCAATGAAAGTCAAACACATTTCTAACAAAGCTTTTTGAATCAAATGAAAGTCAAATGCATTTAAGAAAGCTAATTTGAATCAAATGAAAGTCAAAAACATGTAAAAAAATCTAATTAAATCAAATTAAAGTCAAACACAATAAAAAAGCTAATTAAATCAAATGAATGTCAAACACATTCAAACAAAGCTATTTGAATAAAATGAAAGTCAAATGCAATCGACAAAGCTAATTGAATCAAATGAAAGTGAAACGCATTCAAACAAACCTAATAGTATCAAATGAAAGACGAACACATTCAAACAAAGCTAATTGAATCAAATGAAAGTCAAGTACATTCAAACAAATCTAATTGAATCAAATGAAAGTAAAAAACATCTAAAAAAACCTAATTAAATCAAATGAAAGTCAAACACATTCAAACAAAGCTATTTGTATCAAATGAAAGTCAAATGCATTCTACAAAAGCTAATTGAATCAAACAAAAGTCAAAAACATCTAAAAAATTCAAATTAAATCAAATGATAGTCAAACACATTCAGACAAAGCTATTTGAATCTAAAGAAATTCAAAATGCATTCTACAAATCTAATTGAATCAAATGAAAGTAAAAAACATTTGAACAAACCCAATTGAATCAAATGAAAGTCAAACACATTCAAACAAACCTATCTGAATCAAATGAAAGTGAAACACATTCAAACAGTGCTAATTGAATAAAATGAAAGTCAAACATATTGAAAAAGAGATTTTTGAATCAAATAAAGGTCAAATGCATTTAAGGAAAGCTAATTGAATCAAATGAAAGTCAAACACATTCAAACAAAGCTAATTGAATCAAATGTAAGTCAAACACATTCAAATAGAGCTTTTTGAATCAAATGAAATTCAAATACATTCAACAAATCTAACTGAATCAAATGAAAGTCAAAAACATCTTAAAAACCTAATTAAATCAATGAAAGTCAAACACATTCAAACAAAGCTATTTGTATCAAATGAAAGTCAACTGCATTCTAAAAAGCTAATTGAATCAAATGAAAGTCAAACACATTCAAAAAAGAGCTTTTTGAATCAAATGAAGGTCAAATTTATTTAAGAAAGCTAATTGAATCATATGAAAGTCAAAGATATTCAAACAGAGCTAATTGAATCAAATGAAAGTCAAACACATTCAAACAAAGCTAATTGAATCAAATGTAAGTCAAACAAATTCAAACAGAGCTTTTTTGAATCAAATAAAACTCAAATGCATTCAACAAAGCTAATTGAATCAAACGAAAGTCAAAAACATCTAAAAAAACTAATTAAATAAAATGAAAGTCGAACACATTCAGACAAAGCTATTTGAATCAAATGAAAATCAAATGCATTCTACAAATCTAATTGACTCAAATGAAGGTAAAAAAACATCTAAAAAATTCAAATTAAATCAATAAAAGGTCAAAGACATTCAAACAAAACTATTTGAATCAAGTGAAAGTCAAAAGCATTCTATAAAGCTAATTGAATTAAATGAAAGTCAAACACATTCAAAAAGAGCTTTTTGAATCAAATGAAGGTCAAATGCATTTAAGAAAGCTAATTGAATCATATGAAAGTCAAAGATATTCAAACAGTGCTAAATGAATCAAATGAAAGTCAAACACATTCAAAAAGAGTTTTTTTGAATCAAATGAAGGTCAAATGCAATCTGCAAAGCTAATCAAATCAAATGAAAGTCGAACACATTCAAAAAAAGCTAATTGAATCAAATGTAAGTCAAATACATTCAAAAAAAGCTTTTTGAATCAAATGAAAGTCAAATATTTGCATTCAACAAAGCAAATTGAATCAAATGAAAGTCAAAAACATCTAAAAAAACCTAATTAAATCAAATGAAATTCAAACACATTCAAACAAAGCTATTTGAATCAAATGAAAGTCAAATGCATTCTACAAAGCTAATTGAATCAAATGGAATTAAAAAAACATTCGAACAAAGCCAAATGAATCCAATGAAAGTCAAACACATTCTAACAAAGCTTTTTGAATCAAATGAAAGTCAAATGCATTCAACAAAGCTAATTGAATCAAATGAAAGTCAAAAACATGTAAAAAAATCTAATTAAATCAAATGAAAGTCAAACACAATAAAAAAAGCTAATTAAATCAAATGAAAGTCAAACACATTCAAACAAAGCTATTTGAATAAAATGAATGTCAAATGCAATCTACAAAGCTAATTGAATCAAATGAAAGTGAAACGCATTCAAACAAACCTAATAGTATCAAATGAAAGACGAACACATTCAAACAAAGCTAATTGAATCAAATGAAAGTCAAATACATTCAACAAATCTAATTGAATCAAATGAAAGTCAAAAACATCTAAAAAAACCTAATTAAATAAAATGAAAGTCAAACACATTCAAAACAAAGCTATTTGTATCAAATGAAAGTCAAATGCATTCTACAAATCTAATTGAATCAAATGAAAGTAAAAACATGTAAAAAATTTCAAATTAAATCAATAAAAGGTCAAACACATTCAAACAAAACTATTTGAATCAAATGAAAGTCAAAAGCATTCTATAAAGCTAATTGAATCAAATTAAAGTCAAAACACTTTCAAACAAAGCTAATTGAATCAAATAAAAGAAAAAACACATTCAAACAAACCTAATTGAATCAAATGAAAGTCAAATACATTCAAACAAAGCTAATTGAATCAAATGAAAGTCAAACACATTCAAACAAAGCTAATTGAATCAAATGTAAGTCAAACACATTCAAACAAAGCTAATTGAATCAAATGTAAGTCAAACACATTCAAACAGAGCTTTTTGAATCAAATGAAAGTCAAATGCTTTCAACAAAGCTAATTGAATCAAATGAAAGTCAAACTCATTCAAACACAGCTATTTGAATCAAAATGAAAGTCAAATGCTATCTACAAAGCTAATTGAATCAAATGAAAGTCAAAAACATTCCAACAAAGCCAATTGAATCAAATGAAAGTCAAACACATTCAAACAAACCTAATTGAATCAAATGAAAGTCAAACACATTCAAACAAAGCTAATTGAATCAAAGGAAAGTCAAACACATTCAAACAAAGCTAATTGAATCAAATGTAAGTCAAACACATTCAAACAGAGCTTTTTGAATTCAAATGAAAGTCAAATGCATTCAACAAAGCTAATTGAATCAAACGAAAGTAAAAACATCTAAAAAAATTAAAATTAAATCAATAAAAGGTCAAACACATTCAAACAAAACTATTTGAATCAAATGAAAGTCTAAAGCATTCTATAAAGCTAATTGAATCAAATGAAAGTCAAACACTTTCAAACAAAGCTAATTAAATCAAATGTAAGTCAAACACATTCAAATAGAGCTTTTTGAATCAAATGAAAGTCAAATACATTCAACAAATCTAATTGAATCAAATGAAAGTCAAAAACATCTAAAAAAACCTAATTAAATCAAATGAAAAGTGAAACACATTCAAACAAAGCTATATGTATTAAATGAAAGTCAAATGCATTCTACAAAGCTAATTGAATCAAATGAAAGTCAAACACATTCAAACAAAGCTAATTGAATCAAATGTAAGTCAAAACACATTCAAACAGAGCTTTTTGAATCAAATAAAACTCAAATGCATTCAACAAAGCTAATTGAATCAAACGAAAGTAAAAAACATCTAAAAAAAATCTAATTAAATCAAATGAAAGTCAAACACATTCAGACAAAGCTTTTTGAATCAAATGAAATTCAAATGCATTCTACAAATCTAATTGACTCAAATGAAAGTAAAAAAACATCTAAAAAATTCAAATTAAATCAATAAAAGGTCAAAAACACATTCAAACAAAACTATTTGAATCAAGTGAAAGTCAAAAGCATTCTATAAAGCTAATTAAATTAAATGAAAGTCAAACACATTCAAAAAGAGCTTTTTGAATCAAATGAAGGTCAAATGCATTTAAGAAAGCTAATTGAATCATATGAAAGTCAAAGATATTCAAACACAACTAATTGAATCAAATGAAAGTCAAACACATTCAAACAAAGCTAAGTGAATCAAATGTAAGTCAAACATATTCAAACAGAGCTTTTTGAATCAAATGAAAGTCAAATGCATTTAAACAAAGCTAATTGAATGAAATGAAAGTCAAAAATATCTAAAAAAAACCTTATTAAATCAAATGAAAGTCAAACACATTCAAACAAAGCTATTTGAATCAAATGAAAGTCAAATGCATTCTACAAAGCTAATTGAATCAAATGGAAGTAAAAAACATTCGAACAAAGCCAAATGAATCCAATGAAAGTCAAACACATTCTAACAAAGCTTTTTGAATCAAATGAAAGTCAAATGCATTCAACAAAGCTAATTGAATCAAATGAAAGTCAAAAAAATGTAAAAAAAATCTAATTAAATCAATTGAAAGTCAAACACAATAAAAAAAAAGCTAATTAAATCAAATGAAAGTCAAACACATTTTTAACAAAGCTATTTTAATTAAATGAAAGTCAAATGCAATTTACAAAGCTAATTGAATCAAATAAAATTTAAACGCATTCAAACAAACATAATAGAATCAAATGAAAGACGAACACATTCAAACAGAGCTAATTGAATCAAATGAAAGTCAAATGCATTCTATAAAGCTAATTAAATCAAATGAAAGTCAAAAACATTTAAACAAAGCTAGTTGAATCAAATTATAGTAAAACACATTCAAACAAACCTAATAGAATCAAATGAAAGTCAAACACATTCAAACAGAGCTAATTGAATCAAATGAAAGTCAAACACATTCAAACACAGCTATTTGAATCAATTGAAAGTCAAATGCTTTCTACAAAGCTAATTGAATCAAATGAAAGTCAAAAAAATTCCAACAAAACCAATTGACTCAAATGAAAGTCAAACACATTCAAACAAACCTAATTGAATCAAATGAAAGTCAAACACATTCAAACAAAGCTAATTGAATCAAATGAAAGTCAAAGACATTCTAACAAAGCTGATTAGATCAAATGTAAGTCAAACACATTCAAACAGAGCTTTTTGAATCAAATTAAAGTCAAATGCATTCAACAAAGCTAATTGAATCAAACAAAAGTAAAAAAACATTTAAAAAAAAATCTAATTAAATCAAATGAAAGTCAAACACATTCAGACAAAGCTATTTGAATCAAATGAAATTCAAATGCATTCTACAAAATCTAATTGAATCAAATGAAAGTAAAAACATCTAAAAAATTCAAATTAAATCAATAAAAGGTCAAACACATTCAAACAAAACTATTTGAATCAAATGAAAGTCAAAAGCATTCTATAAAGCTAATTGAATCAAATGAAAGTCAAACATTTTCAAACAAAGCTAATTGAATCAAATAAAAGTAAAACACATTCAAACAAACCTAATTGAATCAAATGAAAGTCAAATACATTCAAACAGAGCTAATTGAATCAAATGAAGGTCAAACACATTCAAACAAAGCTAATTGAATCAAATGTAAGTCAAACACATTCAAATAGAGCTTTTTAAATCAAATGAAAGTCAAATGCATTTAACAAAGCTAATTGAATCAAATGAAAGTCAAACATATTCAAACACAACTATTTGAATCAAATGAAAGTCAAACACTTTCAAACAAAGCTAATTGAATCAAATAAAAGTAAAACACATTCAAACAAACCTAATAGAATCAAATGAAAGTTAAATACATTCAAACAGAGCTAATTGAATCAAATGAAAGTCAAACACATTCAAACAAAGCTAATTGAATCAAATGTAAGTCAAACACATTCAAACAGAGCTTTTTAAATCAAATGTAAGTCAAATGCATTTAACAAAGCTAATTGAATCAAATGAAAGTCAAACATATTCAAACACAGCTATTTGAATCAAATGAAAGTCAAACACTTTCAAACAAAGCTAATTGAATCAAATAAAAGTAAAACACATTCAAACAAACCTAATTGAATCAAATGAAAGTCAAATACATTCAAACAGAGCTAATTGAATCAAATGAAAGTCAAACACATTTAAATAAAGCTAATTGAATCAAATTATAGTAAAACACATTCAAACAAACCTAATAGAATCAAATGAAAGTCAAACACATTCAAACAGAGCTAATTGAATCAAATGAAAGTCAAACACATTCAAACAAAGCTAATTGAATCAAATGTAAGTCAAACACATTCAAACAAACCTTTTTGAATCAAATGAAGGTCAAATGCATTCTACAAAGCTAATTGAATCAAATAAAAGTTAAATACATTCAAACAAAGCTATTTGAATCAAATAAAAGTCAAACACATTCAAAAAAAGCTGATTAGATAAAATGTAAGTCAAACAAATTAAAACAGAGCTAATTGAATCAAATGAAAGTCAAACACATTCAAACACAGCTATTTGAATCAATTGAAAGTCAAATGCTTTCTACAAAGCTAATTGAATCAAATGAAAGTCAAAAAAATTCCAACAAAACCAATTGACTCAAATGAAAGTCAAACACATTCAAACAAACCTAATTGAATCAAATGAAAGTCAAACACATTCAAACAAAGCTAATTGAATCAAATGAAAGTCAAAGACATTCTAACAAAGCTGATTAGATCAAATGTAAGTCAAACACATTCAAACAGAGCTTTTTGAATCAAATTAAAGTCAAATGCATTCAACAAAGCTAATTGAATCAAACAAAAGTAAAAAACATTTAAAAAAATCTAATTAAATCAAATGAAAGTCAAACACATTCAGACAAAGCTATTTGAATCAAATGAAATTCAAATGCATTCTACAAATCTAATTGAATCAAATGAAAGTAAAAACATCTAAAAAATTCAAATTAAATCAATAAAAGGTCAAACACATTCAAACAAAACTATTTGAATCAAATGAAAGTCAAAAGCATTCTATAAAGCTAATTGAATCAAATGAAAGTCAAACACTTTCAAACAAAGCTAATTGAATCAAATAAAAGTAAAACACATTCAAACAAACCTAATTGAATCAAATGAAAGTCAAATACATTCAAACAGAGCTAATTGAATCAAATGAAGGTCAAACACATTCAAACAAAGCTAATTGAATCAAATGTAAGTCAAACACATTCAAATAGAGCTTTTTAAATCAAATGAAAGTCAAATGCATTTAACAAAGCTAATTGAATCAAATGAAAGTCAAACATATTCAAACACAACTATTTGAATCAAATGAAAGTCAAACACTTTCAAACAAAGCTAATTGAATCAAATAAAAGTAAAACACATTCAAAAAAACCTAATTGAATAAAATGAAAGTCAAATACATTCAAACAGAGCTAATTGAATCAAATGAAAGTCAAACACATTCAAACAAAGCTAATTGAATCAAATGTAAGTCAAACACAATCAAACAGAGCTTTTTAAATCAAATGAAAGTCAAATGCATTCAACAAAGCTAAATGAATAAAATAAAAGTCAAACATATTCAAACACAGCTATTTGAATCAAATGAAATTCAAACACTTTCAAACAAAGCTAATTGAATCAAATAAAAGTAAAACACATTCAAAAACCTAATTGAATAAAATGAAAGTCAAATACATTCAAACAGAGCTAATTGAATCAAATAAAAGTAAAAACACATTCAAAAAAACCTAATTGAATAAAATGAAAGTCAAATACATTCAAACAGAGCTAATTGAATCAAATGAAAGTCAAACACATTCAAACAAAGCTAATTGAATCAAATGTAAGTCAAACACAATCAAACAGAGCTTTTTAAATCAAATGAAAGTCAAATGCATTCAACAAAGCTAAATGAATCAAATAAAAGTCAAACATATTCAAACACAGCTATTTGAATCAAATGAAATTCAAACACTTTCAAACAAAGCTAATTGAATCAAATAAAAGTAAAACACATTCAAAAACCTAATTGAATCAAATGTAAGTCAAACACATTCAAACAAACCTTTTTGAATCAAATGAAGGTCAAATGCATTCTACAAAGCTAATTGAATCAAATAAAAGTCAAATACATTCAAACAAAGCTATTTGAATCAAATAAAAGTCAAACACATTCAAACAAAGCTGATTAGATCAAATGTAAGTCAAACAAATTCAAACAGGGCTAATTGAATCAAATGAAAGTCAAACACATTCAAACACAGCTATTTGAATCAATTGAAAGTCAAATGCTTTCTATAAAGCTAATTGAATCAAATGAAAGTCAAAAACATTCCAACAAAGCCAATTGAATCAAATGAAAGTCAAACACATTCAAACAAACCTAATTGAATCAAATAAAGGTAAACAAATTCAAACAAAGCTAATTGAATCAAATGAAAGTCAAACACATTCAAACAAAGCTGATTAGAGCAAATGTAAGTCAAACACATTCAAACATAGCTTTTTGAATTAAATTAAAGTCAAATGCATTCGACAAAGCTAATTGAATCAAACGAAAGTCAAAAACATTTAAAAAAATCTAATTAAATCAAATGAAAGTCAAACACATTCAGACAAAGCTATTTGAATCAAATGAAATTCAAATGCATTTTACAAATCTAATTGAATCAAATGAAAGTAAAAACATCTAAAAAAATCAAATTAAATCAATCAAAGGTCAAACACATTCAAACAAAACTATTTGAATCAAATGAAAGTCAAAAGCATTCTATAAAGCTAATTGAATCAAATGAAAGTCAAACACTTTCAAACAAAGCTAATTGAATCAAATAAAAGTAAAACACATTCAAACAAACCTAATTGAATCAAATGAAAGTCAAATACATTCAAACAGAGCTAATTGAATCAAATGAAAGTCAAACACATTCAAACAAAGCTAATTGAATCAAATGTAAGTCAAACACAATCAAACAGAGCTTTTTAAATCAAATGAAGGTCAAATGCATTCAACTAAGCTAATTGAATCAAATGAAAGTCAAACATATTCAAACACAGCTATTTGAATCAAATGAAAGTCTAACACTTTCAAACAAAGCTAATTGAATCAAATAAAAGTAAAACACATTCAAACAAACCTAATTGAATAAAATGAAAGTCAAATACATTCGAACAGAGCTAATTGAATCAAATGAAAGTCAAACACATTCAAACAAAGCTAATTGAATCAAATGTAAGTCAAACACATTCAAACAGAGCTTTTTAAATCAAATGAAAGTCTAATGCATTTAACAAAGCTAATTGAATCAAATGAAAGTCAAACATATTCAAACACAACTATTTGAATCAAATGAAAGTCAAACACTTTCAAACAAAGCTAATTGAATCAAATAAAAGTAAAACACATTCAAACAAACCTAATAGAATCAAATGAAAGTTAAATACATTCAAACAGAGCTAATTGAATCAAATGAAAGTCAAACACATTCAAACAAAGCTAATTGAATCAAATGTAAGTCAAACACATTCAAACAGAGCTTTTTAAATCAAATGAAAGTCAAATGCATTTAACAAAGCTAATTGAATTAAATGAAAGTCAAACATATTCAAACACAGCTATTTGAATCAAATGAAAGTCAAACACTTTCAAACAAAGCTAATTGAATCAAATAAAAGTAAAACACATTCAAACAAACCTAATTGAATCAAATGAAAGTCAAATACATTCAAACAGAGCTAATTGAATCAAATGAAAGTCAAACACATTTAAACAAAGCTAATTGAATCAAATTATAGTAAAACACATTCAAACAAACCTAATAGAATCAAATGAAAGTCAAACACATTCAAACAGAGCTAATTGAATCAAATGAAAGTCAAACACATTCAAACAAAGCTAATTGAATCAAATGTAAGTCAAACACATTCAAACAAACCTTTTTGAATCAAATGAAGGTCAAATGCATTCTACAAAGCTATTTGTATCAAATGAAAGTCAACTGCATTCTACAAAGCTAATTGAATCAAACAAAAGTCAAAAACATCTAAAAAATTCAAATTAAATCAAATGATAGTCAAACACATTCAGACAAAGCTATTTGAATCTAAAGAAATTCAAATGCATTCTACAAATCTAATTGAATCAAATGAAAGTAAAAAACATTTGAACAAACCCAATTGAATCAAATGAAAGTCAAACACATTCAAACAAACCTATCTGAATCAAATGAAAGTGAAACACATTCAAACAGTGCTAATTGAATAAAATGAAAGTCAAACATATTGAAAAAGAGATTTTTGAATCAAATAAAGGTCAAATGCATTTAAGAAAGCTAATTGAATCAAATGAAAGTCAAACACATTCAAACAAAGCTAATTGAATCAAATGTAAGTCAAACACATTCAAATAGAGCTTTTTGAATCAAATGAAAGTCAAATACATTCAACAAATCTAATTGAATCAAATGAAAGTCAAAAACATCTTAAAAAACCTAATTAAATCAATGAAAGTCAAACACATTCAAACAAAGCTATTTGTATCAAATGAAAGTCAAATGCATTCTACAAAGCTAATTGAATCAAATGAAAGTCAAACACATTCAAAAAGAGCTTTTTGAATCAAATGAAGGTCAAATTTATTTAAGAAAGCTAATTGAATCATATGAAAGTCAAAGATATTCAAACAGAGCTAATTGAATCAAATGAAAGTCAAACACATTCAAACAAAGCTAATTGAATCAAATGTAAGTCAAACAAATTCAAACAGAGCTTTTTGAATCAAATAAAACTCAAATGCATTCAACAAAGCTAATTGAATCAAACGAAAGTCAAAAACATCTAAAAAAACTAATTAAATCAAATGAAAGTCGAACACATTCAGACAAAGCTATTTGAATCAAATGAAAATCAAATGCATTCTACAAATCTAATTGACTCAAATGAAGGTAAAAAACATCTAAAAAATTCAAATTAAATCAATAAAAGGTCAAAGACATTCAAACAAAACTATTTGAATCAAGTGAAAGTCAAAAGCATTCTATAAAGCTAATTGAATTAAATGAAAGTCAAACACATTCAAAAAGAGCTTTTTGAATCAAATGAAGGTCAAATGCATTTAAGAAAGCTAATTGAATCATATGAAAGTCAAAGATATTCAAACAGTGCTAATTGAATCAAATGTAAGTCAAACACATTCAAAAAGAGTTTTTTGAATCAAATGAAGGTCAAATGCAATCTGCAAAGCTAATCAAATCAAATGAAATCGAACACATTCAAAAAAAGCTAATTGAATCAAATGTAAGTCAAATACATTCAAACAAAGCTTTTTGAATCAAATGAAAGTCAAATATTTGCATTCAACAAAGCAAATTGAATCAAATGAAAGTCAAAAACATCTAAAAAAACCTAATTAAATCAAATGAAATTCAAACACATTCAAACAAAGCTATTTGAATCAAATGAAAGTCAAATGCATTCTACAAAGCTAATTGAATCAAATGGAATTAAAAAACATTCGAACAAAGCCAAATGAATCCAATGAAAGTCAAACACATTCTAACAAAGCTTTTTGAATCAAATGAAAGTCAAATGCATTCAACAAAGCTAATTGAATCAAATGAAAGTCAAAAACATGTAAAAAAATCTAATTAAATCAAATGAAAGTCAAACACAATAAAAAAAGCTAATTAAATCAAATGAAAGTCAAACACATTCAAACAAAGCTATTTGAATAAAATGAATGTCAAATGCAATCTACAAAGCTAATTGAATCAAATGAAAGTGAAACGCATTCAAACAAACCTAATAGTATCAAATGAAAGACGAACACATTCAAACAAAGCTAATTGAATCAAATGAAAGTCAAATACATTCAACAAATCTAATTGAATCAAATGAAAGTCAAAAACATCTAAAAAAACCTAATTAAATCAAATGAAAGTCAAACACATTCAAACAAAGCTATTTGTATCAATGAAAGTCAAATGCATTCTACAAATCTAATTGAATCAAATGAAAGTAAAAACATGTAAAAAATTCAAATTAAATCAATAAAAGGTCAAACACATTCAAACAAAACTATTTGAATCAAATGAAAGTCAAAAGCATTCTATAAAGCTAATTGAATCAAATTAAAGTCAAACACTTTCAAACAAAGCTAATTGAATCAAATAAAAGTAAAACACATTCAAACAAACCTAATTGAATCAAATGAAAGTCAAATACATTCAAACAAAGCTAATTGAATCAAATGAAAGTCAAACACATTCAAACAAAGCTAATTGAATCAAATGTAAGTCAAACACATTCAAACAAAGCTAATTGAATCAAATGTAAGTCAAACACATTCAAACAGAGCTTTTTGAATCAAATGAAAGTCAAATGCTTTCAACAAAGCTAATTGAATCAAATGAAAGTCAAACTCATTCAAACACAGCTATTTGAATCAAATGAAAGTCAAATGCTATCTACAAAGCTAATTGAATCAAATGAAAGTCAAAAACATTCCAACAAAGCCAATTGAATCAAATGAAAGTCAAACACATTCAAACAAACCTAATTGAATCAAATGAAAGTCAAACACATTCAAACAAAGCTAATTGAATCAAAGGAAAGTCAAACACATTCAAACAAAGCTAATTGAATCAAATGTAAGTCAAACACATTCAAACAGAGCTTTTTTGAATCAAATGAAAGTCAAATGCATTCAACAAAGCTAATTGAATCAAACGAAAGTAAAAACATCTAAAAAATTCAAATTAAATCAATAAAAGGTCAAACACATTCAAACAAAACTATTTGAATCAAATGAAAGTCTAAAGCATTCTATAAAGCTAATTGAATCAAATGAAAGTCAAACACTTTCAAACAAAGCTAATTGAATCAAATGTAAGTCAAACACATTCAAATAGAGCTTTTTGAATCAAATGAAAGTCAAATACATTCAACAAATCTAATTGAATCAAATGAAAGTCAAAAACATCTAAAAAAACCTAAATAAATCAAATGAAAGTGAAACACATTCAAACAAAGCTATATGTATTAAATGAAAGTCAAATGCATTCTACAAAGCTAATTGAATCAAATGAAAGTCAAACACATTCAAACAAAGCTAATTGAATCAAATGTAAGTCAAACACATTCAAACAGAGCTTTTTGAATCAAATAAAACTCAAATGCATTCAACAAAGCTAATTGAATCAAACGAAAGTAAAAAACATCTAAAAAAATCTAATTAAATCAAATGAAAGTCAAACACATTCAGACAAAGCTATTTGAATCAAATGAAATTCAAATGCATTCTACAAATCTAATTGACTCAAATGAAAGTAAAAAAACATCTAAAAAATTCAAATTAAATCAATAAAAGGTCAAACACATTCAAACAAAACTATTTGAATCAAGTGAAAGTCAAAAGCATTCTATAAAGCTAATTGAATTAAATGAAAGTCAAACACATTCAAAAAGAGCTTTTTGAATCAAATGAAGGTCAAATGCATTTAAGAAAGCTAATTGAATCATATGAAAGTCAAAGATATTCAAACACAACTAATTGAATCAAATGAAAGTCAAACACATTCAAAACAAAGCTAAGTGAATCAAATGTAAGTCAAACATATTCAAACAGAGCTTTTTGAATCAAATGAAAGTCAAATGCATTTAACAAAGCTAATTGAATGAAATGAAAGTCAAAAATATCTAAAAAAAACCTTATTAAATCAAATGAAAGTCAAACACATTCAAACAAAGCTATTTGAATCAAATGAAAGTCAAATGCATTCTACAAAGCTAATTGAATCAAATGGAAGTAAAAAACATTCGAACAAAGCCAAATGAATCCAATGAAAGTCAAACACATTCTAACAAAGCTTTTTGAATCAAATGAAAGTCAAATGCATTCAACAAAGCTAATTGAATCAAATGAAAGTCAAAAAAATGTAAAAAAAATTTAATTAAATCAATTCAAAGTCAAACACAATAAAAAAAAGCTAATTAAATCAAATGAAAGTCAAACACATTTTTAACAAAGCTATTTTAATTAAATGAAAGTCAAATGCAATTTACAAAGCTAATTGAATCAAATAAAATTTAAACGCATTCAAACAAACCTAATAGAATCAAATGAAAGACGAACACATTCAAACAGAGCTAATTGAATCAAATGAAAGTCAAATGCATTCTATAAAGCTAATTAAATCAAATGAAAGTCAAAAACATTTAAAACAAAGCTAGTTGAATCAAATTATAGTAAAACACATTCAAACAAACCTAATAGAATCAAATGAAAGTCAAACACATTCAAACAGAGCTAATTGAATCAAATGAAAGTCAAACACATTCAAACACAGCTAATTGAATCAAATGAAAGTCAAACACATTCAAACACAGCTATTTGAATCAATTGAAAGTCAAATGCTTTCTACAAAGCTAATTGAATCAAATGAAAGTCAAAAAAATTCCAACAAAACCAATTGACTCAAATGAAAGTCAAACACATTCAAACAAACCTAATTGAATCAAATGAAAGTCAAACACATTCAAACAAAGCTAATTGAATCAAATGAAAGTCAAAGACATTCTAACAAAGCTGATTAGATCAAATGTAAGTCAAACACATTCAAACAGAGCTTTTTGAATCAAATTAAAGTCAAATGCATTCAACAAAGCTAATTGAATCAAACAAAAGTAAAAAACATTTAAAAAAATCTAATTAAATCAAATGAAAGTCAAACACATTCAGACAAAGCTATTTGAATCAAATGAAATTCAAATGCATTCTACAAATCTAATTGAATCAAATGAAAGTAAAAACATCTAAAAAATTCAAATTAAATCAATAAAAGGTCAAACACATTCAAACAAAACTATTTGAATCAAATGAAAGTCAAAAGCATTCTATAAAGCTAATTGAATCAAATGAAAGTCAAACACTTTCAAACAAAGCTAATTGAATCAAATAAAAGTAAAACACATTCAAAACAAACCTAATTGAATCAAATGAAAGTCAAATACATTCAAACAGAGCTAATTGAATCAAATGAAGGTCAAACACATTCAAACAAAGCTAATTGAATCAAATGTAAGTCAAACACATTCAAATAGAGCTTTTTAAATCAAATGAAAGTCAAATGCATTTAACAAAGCTAATTGAATCAAATGAAAGTCAAACATATTCAAACACAACTATTTGAATCAAATGAAAGTCAAACACTTTCAAACAAAGCTAATTGAATCAAATAAAAGTAAAACACATTCAAACAAACCTAATAGAATCAAATGAAAGTTAAATACATTCAAACAGAGCTAATTGAATCAAATGAAAGTCAAACACATTCAAACAAAGCTAATTGAATCAAATGTAAGTCAAACACATTCAAACAGAGCTTTTTAAATCAAATGAAAGTCAAATGCATTTAACAAAGCTAATTGAATCAAATGAAAGTCAAACATATTCAAACACAGCTATTTGAATCAAATGAAAGTCAAACACTTTCAAACAAAGCTAATTGAATCAAAATAAAAGTAAAACACATTCAAACAAACCTAATTGAATCAAATGAAAGTCAAATACATTCAAACAGAGCTAATTGAATCAAATGAAAGTCAAACACATTTAAACAAAGCTAATTGAATCAAATTATAGTAAAACACATTCAAACAAACCTAATAGAATCAAATGAAAGTCAAACACATTCAAACAGAGCTAATTGAATCAAATGAAAGTCAAACACATTCAAACAAAGCTAATTGAATCAAATGTAAGTCAAACACATTCAAACAAACCTTTTTGAATCAAATGAAGGTCAAATGCATTCTACAAAGCTAATTGAATCAAATAAAAGTAAATACATTCAAACAAAGCTATTTGAATCAAATAAAAGTCAAACACATTCAAAAAAAGCTGATTAGATAAAATGTAAGTCAAACAAATTAAAACAGAGCTAATTGAATCAAATGAAAGTCAAACACATTCAAACACAGCTATTTGAATCAATTGAAAGTCAAATGCTTTCTATAAAGCTAATTGAATCAAATGAAAGTCAAAAACATTCCAACAAAGCCAATTGAATCAAATGAAAGTCAAACACATTCAAACAAACCTAATTGAATCAAATGAAAGTCAAACACATTCAAACAAAGCTAATTGAATCAAATGAAAGTCAAACACATTCAAACAAAGCTGATTAGATCAAATGTAAGTCAAACACATTGAAATAGAGCTTTTTGAATCAAATTAAAGTCAAATGCATTCAACAAAGCTAATTGAATCAAACGATAGTCAAAAACATCTTAAAAAATCTAATTAAATCAAATGAAAGTCAAACACATTCAGACAAAGCTATTTGAATCAAATGAAATTCAAATGCATTCTGCAAATCTAATTGAATCAAATGAAAGTAAAAACATCTAAAAAATTCAAATTAAATCAATTAAAGGTCAAACACATTCAAACAAAACTATTTGAATCAAATGAAAGTCAAAAGCATTCTATAAAGCTAATTGAATCAAATGAAAGTCAAACACTTTCAAACAAAGCTAATTGAATCAAATAAAAGTAAAACACATTCAAAAAAACCTAATTGAATAAAATGAAAGTCAAATACATTCAAACAGAGCTAATTGAATCAAATGAAAGTCAAACACATTCAAACAAAGCTAATTGAATCAAATGTAAAGTCAAAACACAATCAAACAAGAGCTTTTTAAATCAAATGAAAGTCAAATGCATTCAACAAAGCTAAATGAATCAAATAAAAGTCAAACATATTCAAAAAAAAAAAAAACACAGCTATTTGAATCAAATGAAATTCAAACACTTTCAAACAAAGCAAATTGAATCAAATAAAAGTAAAACACATTCAAAAACCTAATTGAATAAAATGAAAGTCAAATACATTCAAACAGAGCTAATTGAATCAAATGAAAGTCAAACACATTCAAACAAAGCTAATTGAATCAAATGTAAGTCAAACACATTCAAACAAACCTTTTTGAATCAAATGAAGGTCAAATGCATTCTACAAAGCTAATTGAATCAAATAAAAGTCAAATACATTCAAACAAAGCTATTTGAATCAAATAAAAGTCAAACACATTCAAACAAAGCTGATTAGATCAAATGTAAGTCAAACAAATTCAAACAGGGCTAATTGAATCAAATGAAAGTCAAACACATTCAAACACAGCTATTTGAATCAATTGAAAGTCAAATGCTTTCTATAAAGCTAATTGAATCAAATGAAAGTCAAAAACATTCCAACAAAGCCAATTGAATCAAATGAAAGTCAAACACATTCAAACAAACCTAATTGAATCAAATAAAGGTAAACAAATTCAAACAAAGCTAATTGAATCAAATGAAAGTCAAACACATTCAAACAAAGCTGATTAGAGCAAATGTAAGTCAAACACATACAAACATAGCTTTTTGAATTAAATTAAAGTCAAATGCATTCGACAAAGCTAATTGAATCAAACGAAAGTCAAAAACATTTAAAAAAATCTAATTAAATCAAATGAAAGTCAAACACATTCAGACAAAGCTATTTGAATCAAATGAAATTCAAATGCATTTTACAAATCTAATTGAATCAAATGAAAGTAAAAACATCTAAAAAAATCAAATTAAATCAATCAAAGGTCAAACACATTCATACAAAACTATTTGAATCAAATGAAAGTCAAAAGCATTCTATAAAGCTAATTGAATCAAATGAAAGTCAAAACACTTTCAAACAAAGCTAATTGAATCAAATAAAAGTAAAACACATTCAAACAAACCTAATTGAAACAAATGAAAGTCAAATACATTCAAACAGAGCTAATTGAATCAAATGAAAGTCAAACACATTCAAACAAAGCTAATTGAATCAAATGTAAGTCAAACACAATCAAACAGAGCTTTTTAAATCAAATGAAGGTCAAATGCATTCAACTAAGCTAATTGAATCAAATGAAAGTCAAACATATTCAAACACAGCTATTTGAATCAAATGAAAGTCTAACACTTTCAAACAAAGCTAATTGAATCAAATAAAAGTAAAACACATTCAAACAAACCTAATTGAATAAAATGAAAGTCAAATACATTCGAACAGAGCTAATTGAATCAAATGAAAGTCAAACACATTCAAACAAAGCTAATTGAATCAAATGTAAGTCAAACACATTCAAACAGAGCTTTTTAAATCAAATGAAAGTCTAATGCATTTAACAAAGCTAATTGAATCAAATGGAAGTCAAACATATTCAAACACAGCTATTTGAATCAAATGAAAGTCAAACACCTCAAACAAAGCTAATTGAATCAAATAAAAGTAAAACACATTCAAACAAACCTAATTGAATCAAATGAAAGTCAAATACATTCAAACAAAGCTAATTGAATCAAATGAAAGTCAAACACATTCAAACAAAGCTAATTGAATCAAATGTAAGTCAAACACATTCAAACAGAGCTTTTTAAATCAAATGAAAGTCAAATGCATTCAACAAAGCTAATTTGAATCAAATGAAAGTCAAAAACATGTAAAAAAAATCTAATTAAATCAATTGAAAGTCAAACACAATATAAAAAAGCTAATTAAATCAAATGAAAGTCAAACACATTTTTAACAAAGCTATTTTAATTAAATGAAAGTCAAATGCAATCTACAAAGCTAATTGAATCAAATAAAATTTAAAACGCATTCAAACAAACCTAATAGAATCAAATGAAAGACGAACACATTCAAACAGAGCTAATTGAATCAAATGAAAGTCAAATGCATTCTATAAAGCTAATTAAATCAAATGAAAGTCAAAAACATTTAAACAAAGCTAGTTGAATCAAATTATAGTAAAACACATTCAAACAAACCTAATAGAACCAAATGAAAGTCAAACACATTCAAACAGAGCTAATTGAATCAAATGAAAGTCAAACACATTCAAACACAGCTATTTGAATCAATTGAAAGTCAAATGCTTTCTACAAAGCTAATTGAATCAAATGAAAGTCAAAAAAATTCCAACAAAACCATTTGACTCAAATGAAAGTCAAACACATTCAAACAAACCTAATTGAATCAAATGAAAGTTAAACACATTCAAACAAAGCTAATTGAATCAAATGAAAGTCAAAGACATTCTAACAAAGCTGATTAGATCAAATGTAAGTCAAACACATTCAAACAGAGCTTTTTGAATCAAATTAAAGTCAAATGCATTCAACAAAGCTAATTGAATCAAACAAAAGTAAAAAACATTTAAAAAAATCTAATTAAATCAAATGAAAGTCAAACACATTCAGACAAAGCTATTTGAATCAAATGAAATTCAAATGCATTCTACAAATCTAATTGAATCAAATGAAAGTAAAAACATCTAAAAAATTCAAATTAAATCAATAAAAGGTCAAACACATTCAAACAAAACTATTTGAATCAAATGAAAGTCAAAAGCATTCTATAAAGCTAATTGAATCAAATGAAAGTCAAACACTTTCAAACAAAGCTAATTGAATCAAATAAAAGTAAAACACATTCAAACAAACCTAATTGAATCAAATGAAAGTCAAATACATTCAAACAGAGCTAATTGAATCAAATGAAGGTCAAACACATTCAAACAAAGTTAATTGAATCAAATGTAAGTCAAACACATTCAAATAGAGCTTTTTAAATCAAATGAAAGTCAAATGCATTTAACAAAGCTAATTGAATCAAATGAAAGTCAAACATATTCAAACACAACTATTTGAATCAAATGAAAGTCAAACACTTTCAAACAAAGCTAATTGAATCAAATAAAAGTAAAACACATTCAAACAAACCTAATTGAATCAAATGAAAGTTAAATACATTCAAACAGAGCTAATTGAATCAAATGAAAGTCAAACACATTCAAACAAAGCTAATTGAATCAAATGTAAGTCAAACACATTCAAACAGAGCTTTTTAAATCAAATGAAAGTCAAATGCATTTAACAAAGCTAATTGAATCAAATGAAAGTCAAACATATTCAAACACAGCTAATTGAATCAAATGAAAGTCAAACACTTTCAAACAAAGCTAATTGAATCAAATAAAAGTAAAACACATTCAAACAAACCTAATTGAATCAAATGAAAGTCAAATACATTCAAACAGAGCTAATTGAATCAAATGAAAGTCAAACACATTTAAACAAAGCTAATAGAATCAAATTATAGTAAAACACATTCAAACAAACCTAATAGAATCAAATGAAAGTCAAACACATTCAAACAGAGCTAATTGAATCAAATGAAAGTCAAACACATTCAAACAAAGCTAATTGAATCAAATGTAAGTCAAACACATTCAAACAAACCTTTTTGAATCAAATGAAGGTCAAATGCATTCTACAAAGCTAATTGAATCAAATAAAAGTCAAATACATTCAAACAAAGCTATTTGAATCAAATAAAAGTCAAACACATTCAAAAAAAGCTGATTAGATAAAATGTAAGTCAAACAAATTAAACAGAGCTAATTGAATCAAATGAAAGTCAAACACATTCAAACACAGCTATTTGAATCAATTGAAAGTCAAATGCTTTCTATAAAGCTAATTGAATCAAATGAAAGTCAAAAACATTCCAACAAAGCCAATTGAATCAAATGAAAGTCAAACACATTCAAACAAACCTAATTGAATCAAATGAAAGTCAAACACATTCAAACAAAGCTAATTGAATCAAATGAAAGTCAAACACATTCAAACAAAGCTGATTAGATCAAATGTAAGTCAAACACATTGAAATAGAGCTTTTTGAATCAAATTAAAGTCAAATGCATTCAACAAAGCTAATTGAATCAAACGAAAGTCAAAAACATCTTAAAAAATCTAATTAAATCAAATGAAAGTCAAACACATTCAGACAAAGCTATTTGAATCAAATGAAATTCAAATGCATTCTGCAAATCTAATTGAATCAAATGAAAGTAAAAACATCTAAAAAATTCAAATTAAATCAATTAAAGGTCAAACACATTCAAACAAAACTATTTGAATCAAATGAAAGTCAAAAGCATTCTATAAAGCTAATTGAATCAAATGAAAGTCAAACACTTTCAAACAAAGCTAATTGAATCAAATAAAAGTAAAAAACATTCAAAAAAAACCTAATTGAATAAAATGAAAGTCAAATACATTCAAACAGAGCTAATTGAATCAAATGAAAGTCAAACACATTCAAACAAAGCTAATTGAATCAAATGTAAGTCAAACACAATCAAACAGAGCTTTTTAAATCAAATGAAAGTCAAATGCATTCAACAAAGCTAAATGAATCAAATAAAAGTCAAACATATTCAAACACAGCTATTTGAATCAAATGAAATTCAAACACTTTCAAACAAAGCTAATTGAATCAAATAAAAGTAAAACACATTCAAAAACCTAATTGAATCAAATGAAAGTCAAATACATTCAAACAGAGCTAATTGAATCAAATGAAAGTCAAACACATTCAAACAAAGCTAATTGAATCAAATGTAAGTCAAACACATTCAAACAAACCTTTTTGAATCAAATGAAGATCAAATGCATTCTACAAAGCTAATTGAATCAAATAAAAGTCAAATACATTCAAACAAAGCTATTTGAATCAAATAAAAGTCAAACACATTCAAACAAAGCTGATTAGATCAAATGTAAGTCAAACAAATTCAAACAGAGCTAATTGAATCAAATGAAAGTCAAACACATTCAAACACAGCTATTTGAATCAATTGAAAGTCAAATGCTTTCTATAAAGCTAATTGAATCAAATGAAAGTCAAAAACATTCCAACAAAGCCAATTGAATCAAATGAAAGTCAAACACATTCAAACAAACCTAATTGAATCAAATAAAGGTAAACAAATTCAAACAAAGCTAATTGAATCAAATGAAAGTCAAACACATTCAAACAAAGCTGATTAGAGCAAATGTAAGTCAAACACATTCAAACATAGCTTTTTGAATTAAATTAAAGTCAAATGCATTCGACAAAGCTAATTGAATCAAACGAAAGTAAAAAACATTTAAAAAAATCTAATTAAATCAAATGAAAGTCAAACACATTCAGACAAAGCTATTTGAATCAAATGAAATTCAAATGCATTTTACAAATCTAATTGAATCAAATGAAAGTAAAAACATCTAAAAAAATCAAATTAAATCAATCAAAGGTCAAACACATTCAAACAAAACTATTTGAATCAAATGAAAGTCAAAAGCATTCTATAAAGCTAATTGAATCAAATGAAAGTCAAACACTTTCAAACAAAGCTAATTGAATCAAATAAAAGTAAAACACATTCAAACAAACCTAATTGAATCAAATGAAAGTCAAATACATTCAAACAGAGCTAATTGAATCAAATGAAAGTCAAACACATTCAAACAAAGCTAATTGAATCAAATGTAAGTCAAACACAATCAAACAGAGCTTTTTAAATCAAATGAAGGTCAAATGCATTCAACTAAGCTAATTGAATCAAATGAAAGTCAAACATATTCAAACACAGCTATTTGAATCAAATGAAAGTCTAACACTTTCAAACAAAGCTAATTGAATCAAATAAAAGTAAAACACATTCAAACAAACCTAATTGAATAAAATGAAAGTCAAATACATTCGAACAGAGCTAATTGAATCAAATGAAAGTCAAACACATTCAAACAAAGCTAATTGAATCAAATGTAAGTCAAACACATTCAAACAGAGCTTTTTAAATCAAATGAAAGTCCAATGCATTTAACAAAGCTAATTGAATCAAATGGAAGTCAAACATATTCAAACACAACTATTTGAATCAAATGAAAGTCAAACACCTTCAAACAAAGCTAATTGAATCAAATAAAAGTAAAACACATTCAAACAAACCTAATTGAATCAAATGAAAGTCAAATACATTCAAACAAAGCTAATTGAATCAAATGAAAGTCAAACACATTCAAACAAAGCTAATTGAATCAAATGTAAGTCAAACACATTCAAACAGAGCTTTTTAAATCAAATGAAAGTCAAATGCATTCAACAAAGCTAATTGAATCAAATGAAAGTCAAACACATTCAGACAAAGCTATTTGAATCAAATGAAATTCAAATGCATTTTACAAATCTAATTGAATCAAATGAAAGTAAAAAATCTAAAAAAATCAAATTAAATCAATCAAAGGTCGAACACATTCAAACAAAACTATTTGAATCAAATGAAAGTCAAAAACATTCTATAAAGCTAATTGAATCAAATGAAAGTCAAACACATTCAAACAAAGCTAATTGAATCAAATGAAAGTAAAACACATTCAAACAAACCTAATTGAATCAAATGAAAGTCAAATACATTCAAACAGAGCTAATTGAATCAAATGAAAGTCAAACACATTCAAACAAAGCTAATTGAATCAAATGTAAGTCAAACACATTCAAACAAACCTTTTTGAATCAAATTAAGGTCAAATGCATTCTACAAAGGTAATTGAATGAAATGAAAGTCAAACACATTCAAACAAAGCTATTTGAATCAAATTAAACAAAAATGCATTCGACAAAGCTAATTGAATCAAATGAAAGTCAAACACATTCAAACAAACCTAATTGAATCAAATGAAAGTCAAACACATTCAAACAAAGCTAATTGAATCAAATGAAAGTCAAACACATTCAAACAAAGCTGATTAGATCAAATGTAAGTCAAACACATTCAAACAGAGCTTTTTGAATCAAATTAAAGTCAAATGCATTCAACAAAGCTAATTGAATCAAACGAAAGTCAAAAACATCTAAAAAAATCTAATTAAATCAAATGAAAGACAAACACATTCAGACAAAGTTATTCGAATCAAATGAAATTCAAATGCATTCTACAAATCTAATTGAATCAAATGGAAGTAAAAACATCTAAAAAATTCAAATTAAATCAATAAAAGGTCGAACACATTCAAACAATACTATTTGAATCAAATGAAAGACAAAAACATTCTATAAAGCTAATTGAATCAAGTGAAAGTCAAACACATTCAAAAAAGCTAATTGAATCAAATGAAAGTAAAACACATTCAAACAAACCTAATTGAATCAAATGAAAGTCAAATACATTCAAACAGAGCTAATTGAATCAAATGAAAGTCAAACACATTCAAACAAAGATAATTGAATCAAATGAAAGTAAAACACATTCAAACAAACCTAATTGAATAAAATGAAAGTCAAATACATTCAAACAGAGCTAATTGAATGAAATGAAAATCAAACACATTCAAACAAAGCTATTTGAATCAAATGTAAGTCAAACACATTCAAACAAACCTTTTTGAATCAAATTAAGGTCGAATGCATTCTACAAAGGTAATTGAATGAAATGAAAGTCAAACACATTCAAACAAAGCTATTTGAATCAAATTAAACAAAAATGCATTCGACAAAGCTAATTGAATCAAATGAAAGTCAAACACATTCAAATAAACCTAATTGCATCAAATGAAAGTCAAACACATTCAAACAAAGCTAATTGAATCAAATGAAAGTCAAACACATTCAAACAAAGCTGATTAGATCAAATGTAAGTCAAACACATTCAAACAGAGCTTTTTGAATCAAATTAAAGTCAAATGCATTCAACAAAGCTAATTGAATCAAACGAAAGTCAAAAACATCTAAAAAAATCAAATTAAATCAAATGAAAGTCAAACACATTCAGACAAAGCTATTTGAATCAAATGAAATTCAAATGCATTCTACAAATCTAATTGAATCAAATGAAAGTAAAAACATCTAAAAAATTCAACTTAAATCAATAAAAGGTTGAACACATTCAAACAAAACTATTTGAATCAAATGAAAGACAAAAACAATCTATAAAGCTAATTGAATCAAATGAAAGTCAAACACATTCAAAAAAGCTAATTGAATCAAATGAAAGTAAAACACATTCAAACAAACCTAATTGAATCAAATGAAAGTCAAATACATTCAAACAGAGCTAATTGAATCAAATGTAAGTCAAACACATTCAAACAAAGCTAATTGAATCAAATGTAAGTCAAAAACATTTAAACAAACCTTTTTGAATCAAATGAAGGTCAAATGCATTCTACAAAGCTAATTGAATGAAATGAAAGTCAAACACATTCAAACAAAGCTATTTGAATCAAATTAAACAAAAATGCATTCGACAAAGCTAATTGAATCAAATGAAAGTCAAAAACATTCCAACAAACCCAATTAAATCAAATGAAAGACAAACACATTCAAACAAACCTAATTGAATCAAATGAAAGTCAAACACGTTCAAACAAAGCTAATTGAATCAAATGAAAGTCAAACACATTCAAACAAAGCTGATTAGATCAAATGTAAGTCAAACACATTCAAACAGAGCTTTTTGAATCAAATTAAAGTCAAATGCATTCAACAAAGCTAATTGAATCAAACGAAAGTAAAAAACATCTAAAAAAATCTAATTAAATCAAATGAAAGTCAAACACATTCAGACAAAGCTATTTGATTCAAATGAAATTCAAATGCATTCTACAAATCTAATTGAATCAAATGAAAGTAAAAACATCTAAAAAATTCAAATTAAATCAATAAAAGGTCAAACACATTCAGACAAAACTATTTGAATCAAATGAAAGTCAAAAGCATTCTATAAAGCTAATTGAATCAAATGAAAGTCAAACACATTCAAACAAAGCTAATTGAATCAAACGAAAGTAAAACACATTCAAACAAACCTAATTGAATCAAATGAAAGTCAAAGACATTCAAACAGAGCTAATTGAATCAAATGAAAGTCAAACACATTTAAATAAAGCTAATTGAATCAAATGTAAGTCAAACACAATCAAACAGAGCTTTTTAAATCAAATGAAAGTCAAATGCATTCAACAAAGCTAATTGAATCAAATGAAAGTCAAACATATTCAAACACAGCTATTTGAATCAAATGAAAGTCAAACACTTTCAAACAAAGCTAATTGAATCAAATAAAAGTAAAACACATTCAAACAAACCTAATTGAATCAAATGAAAGTCAAATACATTCAAACAGAGCTAATTGAATCAAATGAAAGTCAAACACATTCAAACAAAGCTAATTGAATCAAATGTAAGTCAAACACATTCAAACAGAGCTTTTTAAATCAAATGATAGTCTAATGCATTTAACAAAGCTAATTGAATCAAATGAAAGTCAAACATATTCAAACACAGCTATTTGAATCAAATGAAAGTCAAACACTTTCAAACAAAGCTAATTGAATCAAATAAAAGTAAAACACATTCAAACAAACCTAATTGAATCAAATGAAAGTCAAATACATTCAAATAGAGCTAATTGAATCAAATGAAAGTCAAACACATTCAAACAAAGCTAATTGAATCAAATGTAAGTCAAACACATTCAAACGGAGCTTTTTAAATCAAATGAAAGTCAAATGCATTCAACAAAGCTAATTGAATCAAATGAAAGTCAAACATATTCAAACACAGCTATTTGAATCAAATGAAAGTCAAATGCTTTCTACAAAGCTAATTGAATCAAATGAAAGTCAAAAACATTCCAACAAAGCCAATTGAATCAAATGAAAGTCAAACACATTCAAACAAACCTAATTGAATCAAATGAAAGTCAACACATTCAAACAAAGCTAATTGAATCAAATGAAAGTCAAACACATTCTAACAAAGCTGATTAGATCAAATGTAAGTCAAACACATTGAAACAGAGCTTTTTGAATCAAATTAAAGTCAAATGCA
Source organism: Chenopodium quinoa (assembly GCF_001683475.1). Lineage (NCBI taxonomy): Eukaryota > Viridiplantae > Streptophyta > Magnoliopsida > Caryophyllales > Amaranthaceae > Chenopodium > Chenopodium quinoa. The sequence continues at coordinate 43,479 of NW_018743547.1, read as the reverse complement.
TTCAACAAAGCTAATTGAATCAAACGAAAGTCAAAAAAATCTTAAAAAATCTAATTAAATCAAATGAAAGTGAAACACATTCAGACAAAGCTATTTGAATCAAATGAAATAAAAATGCATTCTGCAAATCTAATTGAATCAAATGAAAGTAAAAACATCTAAAAAATTCAAATTAAATCAATAAAAGGTCAAACACATTCAAACAAAACTATTTGAATCAAATGAAAGTCAAAAGCATTCTATAAAGCTAATTGAATCAAATGAAAGTCAAACACTATCAAACAAAGCTAATTGAATCAAATGAAAGTCAAAAACATCTAAAAAAACCTAATTAAATCAAATGAAAGTGAAACACATTCAACCAAAGCTATTTGAATCAATTGAATGAAATGGAATTAAAAAACATTCGAACAAACCAAATGAATCCAATGAAAGTCAAACACATTCTAACAAAGCTTTTTGAATCAAATGAAAGTCAAATGCATACAACAAAGCTAATTGAATCAAATGAAAGTCAAAAACATGTAAAAAAATCTAATTAAATCAAATGAAAGTCAAACACAATAAAAAAAGCTAATTAAATCAAATGAAAGTCAAACACATTCAAACAAAGCTATTTGAATTAAATGAAAGTCAAATGCAATCTACAAAGCTAATTGAATCAAATGAAAGTTAAACGCATTCAAACAAACCTAATAGAATCAAATGAAAGACGAACACATTCAAACACATCTAATTGAATCAAATGAAGTCAAATGCATTCTATAAAGCTAATTGAATCAAATGAAAGTCTAATGCATTCTATAAAGCTAATTGAATCAAATGAAAGTCAAACACATTTAAACAAAGCTAATTGAATCAAATTATAGTAAAACACATTCAATGAAACCTAATAGAATCAAATGAAAGTCAAACACATTCAAACAGAGCTAATTGAATCAAATGAAAGTCAAATGCTATCTACAAAGCTAATTGAATCAAATGAAAGTCAAAAACATTCCAAAAAAGCCAATTGAATCAAATGAAAGTCAAACACATTCAAACAAACCTAATTGAATCAAATGAAAGTCAAACACATTCAAACAAAGCTAATTGAATCAAATGAAAGTCAAACACATTCAAACAAAGCTGATTAGATCAAATATAAGTCAAACACATTCAAACAGAGCTTTTTGAATCAAATTAAAGTCAAATGCATTCAACAAAGCTAATTGAATCCAATGAAAGTCAAAAACATCTAAAACAATCTAATTAAATCAAATGAAAGTCAAACACAATTAAAAAAAGCTAATTAAATCAAATGAAAGTCAAACACATTCAAACAAAGCTATTTGAATTAAATGAAAGTCAAATGCAATCTACAAAGCTAATTGAATTAAATGAAAGTTAAATGCATCCAAACAAACCTAATAGATTCAAATGAAAGACGAACACATTCAAACAGAGCTAATTGAATCAAATGAAAGTCAAATGCATTCTATAAAGCTAATTGAATCAGATGTAAGTCAAACACATTCAAACAAACCTTTTTGAATCAAATGAAGGTCAAATGCATTCTACAAAGCTAATTGAATGAAATGAAAGTCAAACACATTCAAACAAAGCTATTTGAATCAAATGAAAGTCAAACACATTCAAACAAAGCTGATTAGATCAAATGTAAGTCAAACAAATTCAAACAGAGGTTTTTGAATCAAATTAAAGTCAAATGCATTCAACAAAGCTAATTCAATCAAACGAAAGTCAAAAACATCTAAAAAAATCAAATTAAATCAAATGAAAGTCAAACACATTCAGACAATGCTATTTGAATCAAATGAAATTCAAATGCATTCTACAAATCTAATTGAAACAAATGAAAGTAAAAACATCTAAAAAATTCAAATTAAATCAATAAAAGGTTGAACACATTCAAACAAAACTATTTGAATCAAATGAAAGTCAAAAACATTCTATAAAGCTAATTGAATCAAATGAAAGTCAAACACATTCAAACAAAGCTAATTGAATCAAATGAAAGTAAAACACATTCAAACAAACCTAATTGAATCAAATGAAAGTCAAATGCATTCAAACAGAGCTAATTGAATCAAATGAAAGTCAAATACATTCAAACAAAGCTAATTGAATCAAATGTTAGTAAAACACATTTAAACTAACCTTTTTAAATCAAATGAAGGTCAAATGCATTCTACAAAGCTAATTGAATGAAATGAAAGTCAAACACATTCAAACAAAGCTATTTGAATCAAATTAAACAAAAATGCATTCGACAAAGCTAATTGAGTCAAATGAAAGTCAAAAACATTCCAACAAAGCCAATTGAATCAAATGAAAGTCAAACACATTCAAACAAACCTAATTGAATCAAATGAAAGTCAAACACATTCAAACAAAGCTAATTGAATCAAATGAAAGTCAAACACATTCAAACAAAGCTGATTAGATCAAATGTAAGTCAAACACATTCAAACAGAACTTTTTGAATCAAATTAAAGTCAAATGCATTCAACAAAGCTAATTGAATCAAACGAAAGTCAAAAACATCTAAAAAAATCTAATTAAATCAAATGAAAGTCAAACACATTCAAACAAAGCTATTTGAATCAAATGAAATTCAAATGCATTCTACAAATCTAATTGAATCAAATGAAAGTAAAAAACATCTAAAAAATTCAAATTAAATCAATGAAAGGTCAAACACATTCAAACAAAACTATTTGAATCAAATGAAAGTCAAAAGCATTCTATAAAGCTAATTGAATCAAATGAAAGTCAAATACTTTCAAACAAAGCTAATTGAATCAAATAAAAGTAAAACACATTCAAATAAACCTAATTGAATGAAATGAAAGTCAAATACATTCAAACAGAGCTAATTGAATCAAATGAAAGTCAAACACATTCAAACAAAGCTAATTGAATCAAATGAAAGTCAACACATTCAAACAGAGCTTTTTAAATCAAATGAAAGTCAAATGCATTCAACAAAGCTAATTGAATCAAATGAAAGTCAAACATATTCAAACACAGCTGTTTGAATCAAATGAAAGTCAAACACTTTCAAACAAAGCTAATTGAATCAAATAAAAGTAAAACACATTCAAACAAACCTAATTGAATCAAATGAAAGTCAAATACATTCAAACAGAGCTAATTGAATCAAATGAAAGTCAAACACATTCAAACAAAGCTAATTGAATCAAATGTAAGTCAAACACATTCAAACAGAGCTTTTTAAATCAAATGATAGTCTAATGCATTTAACAAAGCTAATTGAATCAAATGAAAGTCAAACATATTCAAACACAGCTATTTGAATCAAATGAAAGTCAAATGCTTTCTATAAAGCTAATTGAATCAAATGAAAGTCAAAAACATTCCAACAAAGCAATTTGAATCAAATGAAAGTCAAACACATTCAAACAAACCTAATTGAATCAAATGAAAGTCAACACATTCAAATAAAGCTAATTGAATCAAATGAAAGTCAAACACATTCAAACAAAGCTGATTAGATCAAATGTAAGTCAAACACATTGAAACAGAGCTTTTTGAATCAAATTAAAGTCAAATGCATTCAACAAAGCTAATTGAATCAAACGAAAGTAAAAAACATCTTAAAAAATCTAATTAAATCAAATGAAAGTGAAACACATTCAGACAAAGCTATTTGAATCAAATGAAATTCAAATGCATTCTGCAAATCTAATTGAATCAAATGAAAGTAAAAACATCTAAAAAATTCAAATTAAATCAATAAAAGGTCAAACACATTCAAACAAAACTATTTGAATCAAATGAAAGTCAAAAGCATTCTATAAAGCTAATTGAATCAAATGAAAGTCAAACACTATCAAACATAGCTAATTGAATCAAAAGAAAGTCAAAAACATCTAAAAAACCTAATTAAATCAAATGAAAGTGAAACACATTCAACCAAAGCTAATTGAATCAATTGAATGAAATGGAATTAAAAAACATTCGAACAAAGCCAAATGAATCCAATGAAAGTCAAACACATTCTAACAAAGCTTTTTGAACCAAATGTAAGTTAAATGCATTCAAACAGAGCTAATTGAATCAAATGAAAGTCAAACACATTCAAACAAAGCTAATTGAATCAAATGTAAGTCAAACACATTCAAACAGAGCTTTTTAAATCAAATGATAGTCTAATGCATTTAACAAAGCTAATTGAATCAAATGAAAGTCAAACATATTCAAACACAGCTATTTGAATCAAATGAAAGTCAAATGCTTTCTATAAAGCTAATTGAATCAAATGAAAGTCAAAAACATTCCAACAAAGCAATTTGAATCAAATGAAAGTCAAACACATTCAAACAAACCTAATTGAATCAAATGAAAGTCAACACATTCAAATAAAGCTAATTGAATCAAATGAAAGTCAAACACATTCAAACAAAGCTGATTAGATCAAATGTAAGTCAAACACATTGAAACAGAGCTTTTTGAATCAAATTAAAGTCAAATGCATTCAACAAAGCTAATTGAATCAAACGAAAGTAAAAAACATCTTAAAAAATCTAATTAAATCAAATGAAAGTGAAACACATTCAGACAAAGCTATTTGAATCAAATGAAATTCAAATGCATTCTGCAAATCTAATTGAATCAAATGAAAGTAAAAACATCTAAAAAATTCAAATTAAATCAATAAAAGGTCAAACACATTCAAACAAAACTATTTGAATCAAATGAAAGTCAAAAGCATTCTATAAAGCTAATTGAATCAAATGAAAGTCAAACACTATCAAACAAAGCTAATTGAATCAAATAAAAGTCAAAAACATCTAAAAAAAACCTAATTAAATCAAATGAAAGTGAAACACATTCAACCAAAGCTATTTGAATCAATTGAATGAAATGGAATTAAAAAACATTCGAACAAACCAAATGAATCCAATGAAAGGCAAACACATTCTAACAAAGCTTTTTGAATCAAATGAAAGTCAAATGCATTCAACAAAGCTAATTGAATTAAATGAAAGTCAAAAACATGTAAAAAAATCTAATTAAATCAAATGAAAGTCAAACACAATAAAAAAAGCTAATTAAATCAAATGAAAGTCAAACACATTCAAACAAAGCTATTTGAATTAAATGAAAGTCAAATGCAATCTACAAAGCTAATTGAATTAAATGAAAGTTAAACGCATTCAAACAAACCTAATAGAATCAAATGAAAGACGAACACATTCAAACACATCTAATTGAATCAAATGAAGTCAAATGCATTCTATAAAGCTAATTGAATCAAATGAAAGTCTAATGCATTCTATAAAGCTAATTGAATCAAATGAAAGTCAAACACATTTAAACAAAGCTAATTGAATCAAATTATAGTAAAACACATTCAATGAAACCTAATAGAATCAAATGAAAGTCAAACACATTCAAACAGAGCTAATTGAATCAAATGAAAGTCAAATGCTATCTACAAAGCTAATTGAATCAAATGAAAGTCAAAAACATTCCAAAAAAGCCAATTGAATCAAATGAAAGTCAAACACATTCAAACAAACCTAATTGAATCAAATGAAAGTCAAACACATTCAAACAAACCTAATTGAATCAAATGAAAGTCAAACACATTCAAACAAAGCTGATTAGATCAAATATAAGTCAAACACATTCAAACAGAGCTTTTTGAATCAAATTAAAGTCAAATGCATTCAACAAAGCTAATTGAATCAAATGAAAGTCAAAAACATCTAAAAAAATCTAATTAAATCAAATGAAAGTCAAACACAATCAAAAAAAGCTAATTAAATCAAATGAAAGTCAAACACATTCAAACAAAGCTATTTGAATTAAATAAAAGTCAAATGCAATCTACAAAGCTAATTGAATTAAATGAAAGTTAAATGCATCCAAACAAACCTAATAGATTCAAATGAAAGACGAACACATTCAAACAGAGCTAATTGAATCAAATGAAAGTCAAATGCATTCTATAAAGCTAATTGAGTAAAATGAAAGTCAAACACTTTTAAACAAAGCTAATTGAATTAAAATTATAGTAAAACACATTAAAAAAACCTAATAGAATCAAATGAAAGTCAAACACATTCAAACAGAGCTAATTGAATCAAATGAAAGTCAAACACATTCAAACAAAGCTAATTGAATCAGATGTAAGTCAAACACATTCAAAGAAACCTTTTTGAATCAAATGAAGGTCAAATGCATTCTACAAAGCTAATTGAATGAAATAAAAGTCAAACACATTCAAACAAAGCTATTTGAATCAAATGAAAGTCAAACACATTCAAACAAAGCTGATTAGATCAAATGTAAGTCAAACAAATTCAAACAGAGCTTTTTGAATCAAATTAAAGTCAAATGCATTCAACAAAGCTAATTGAATCAAACGAAAGTCAAAAACATCTAAAAAATCAAATTAAATCAAATGAAAGTCAAACACATTCAGACAATGCTATTTGAATCAAATGAAATTCAAATGCATTCTACAAATCTAATTGAATCAAATGAAAGTAAAAACATCTAAAAAATTCAAATTAAATCAATAAAAGGTCGAACACATTCAAACAAAACTATTTGAATCAAATGAAAGTCAAAAACATTCTATAAAGCTAATTGAATCAAATGAAAGTCAAACACATTCAAACAAAGCTAATTGAATCAAATGAAAGTAAAACACATTCAAACAAACCTAATTGAATCAAATGAAAGTCAAATGCATTCAAACAGAGCTAATTGAATCCAATGAAAGTCAAATACATTCAAACAAAGCTAATTGAATCAAATGTTAGTAAAACACATTCAAACTAACCTTTTTAAATCAAATGAAGGTCAAATGCATTCTACAAAGCTAATTGAATGAAATGAAAGTCAAACACATTCAAACAAAACTATTTGAATCAAATTAAACAAAAATGCATTCGACAAAGCTAATTGAATCAAATGAAAGTCAAAAACATTCCAACAAAGCCAATTGAATCAAATGAAAGTCAAACACATTCAAACAAACCTAATTGAATCAAATGAAAGTCAAACACATTCAAACAAAGCTAATTGAATCAAATGAAAGTCAAACACATTCAAACAAAGCTGATTAGATCAAATGTAAGTCAAACACTTTCAAACAGAGCTTTTTGAATCAAATTAAAGTCAAATGCATTCAAGAAAGCTAATTGAATCAAACGAAAGTCAAAAACATCTAAAAAATCTAATTAAATCAAATGAAAGTCAAACACATTCAGACAAAGCTATTTGAATCAAATGAAATTCAAATGCATTCTACAAATCTAATTGAATCAAATGAAAGTAAAAACATCTAAAAAATTCAAATTAAATCAATAAAAGGTCAAACACATTCAAACAAAACTATTTGAATCAAATGAAAGTCAAAAGCATTCTATAAAGCTAATTGAATTAAATGAAAGTCAAACAGTTTCAAACAAAGGTAATTGAATCAAATAAAAGTAAAACACATTCAAACAAACCTAATTGAATCAAATGAAAGTCAAATACATTCAAACAGAGCTAATTAAATCAAATGAAAGTGAAACACATTCAAACAAAGCTAATTGAATCAAATGAAAGTCAACACATTCAAACAGAGCTTTTTAAATCAAATGAAAGTCAAATGCATTCAACAAAGCTAATTAAATCAAATGAAAGTCAAACATATTCAAACACAGCTATTTGAATCAAATGAAAGTCAAACACTTTCAAACAAAGCTAATTGAATCAAATAAAAGTAAAACACATTCAAACAAACCTAATTGAATCAAATGAAAGTCAAATACATTCAAACAGAGCTAATTAAATCAAATGAAAGTCAAACACATTCAAACAAAGCTAATTGAATCAAATGTAAGTCAAACACATTCAAACAGAGCTTTTAAATCAAATGAAAGTCAAATGCATTTAACAAAGCTAATTGAATCAAATGAAAGTCAAACATATTCAAACACAGCTATTTGAATCAAATGAAAGTCAAACACTTTCAAACAAAGCTAATTGAATCAAATAAAAGTAAAACACATTCAAACAAACCTAATTGAATCAAATGAAAGTCAAACACATTCAAACAAAGCTAATTGAATCAAATGAAAGTCAAACACATTCAAACAAAGCTGATTAGATCAAATGTAAGTCAAACAAATTCAAACAGAGCTTTTTGAATCAAATTAAAGTCAAATGCATTCAACAAAGCTAATTGAATCAAACGAAAGTCAAAAACATCTAAAAAAATCAAATTAAATCAAATGAAAGTCAAACACATTCAGACAAAGCTATTTGAATCAAATGAAATTCAAATGCATTCTACAAATCTAATTGAATCAAATGAAAGTAAAAACATCTAAAAAATTCAAATTAAATCAAAAAAAGGTCAAACACATTCAAACAAAACTATTTGAATCAAATGAAAGTCAAAAGCATTCTATAAAGCTAATTGAATCAAATGAAAGTCAAACACTATCAAACAAAGCTAATTGAATCAAATGAAAGTCAAAAACATCTAAAAAAAACCTAATTAAATCAAATGTAAGTGAAACACATTCAACCAAAGCTAATTGAATCAATTGAATGAAATGGAATTAAAAAACATTCGAACAAAGCCAAATGAATCCAATGAAAGTCAAACACATTCTAACAAAGCTTTTTGAATCAAATGAAAGTCAAATGCATTCAACAAAGCTAATTGAATCAAATGAAAGTCAAAAACATGTAAAAAAATCTAATTAAATCAAATGAAAGTCAAACACAATAAAAAAAGCTAATTAAATCAAATGAAAGTCAAACACATTCAAACAAAGCTATTTGAATTAAATGAAAGTAAAATGCAATCTACAAAGCTAATTGAATTAAATGAAAGTTAACCGCATCCAAACAAACCTAATAGAATCAAATGAAAGACGAACACATTCAAACAGAGCTAATTGAATCAAATGAAAGTCAAATGCATTCTATAAAGCTAATTGAATCAAATGAAAGTCAAACACGTTTAAACAAAGCTAATTGAATCAAATTATAGTAAAACACATTCAAACAAACCTAATAGAATCAAATGAAAGTCAAACACATTCAAACACAGCTAATTGAATCAAATGAAAGTCAAGCACATTCAAACAAAGCTAATTGAATCAAATGTAAGTCAAACACATTCAAACAAACCTTTTTGAATCAAATGAAGGTCAAATGCATTCTACAAAGCTAATTTATTGAAATGAAAGTCAAACACATTCAAACAAAGCTATTTGAATCAAATGAAAGTCAAACACTTTCAAACAAAGCTGATTAGATCAAATGTAAGTCAAACAAATTCAAACAGAGCTTTTTGAATAAAATTAAAGTCAAATGCATTCAACAAAGCTAATTGAATCAAACGAAAGTAAAAAACATCTAAAAAAATCTAACTAAAACAAATGAAAGTCAAACACATTCAGACAAAGCTATTTGAATTAAATGAAATTCAAATGCATTCTACAAATCTAATTGAATCAGATGAAAGTAAAAACATCTAAAAAATTCAAATTAAATCAATAAAAGGTCAAACACATTCAAACAAAACTATTTGAATCAAATGAAAGTCAAAAGCATTCTATAAAGCTAATTGAATCAAATGAAAGTCAAACACTTTCAAACAAAGCTAATTGAATCAAATAAAAGTAAAACACATTCAAACAAACCTAATTGAATCAAATGAAAGTCAAATACATTCAAACAAAGCTAATTGAATCAAATGTAAGTCAAATACATTCAAACAGAGCTAATTGAATCAAATGAAAGTCAAACACATTCAAACAAAGCTAATTGAATCAAATGTAAGTCAAACACAATCAAACAGAGCTTTTTAAATCAAATGAAAGTCAAATGCATTCAACAAAGCTAATTGAATCAAATGAAAGTCAAACATATTCAAACACATCTATTTGAATCAAATGAAAGTCAAACACTTTCAAACAAAGCTAATTGAATCAAATAAAAGTAAAACACATTCAAACAAACCTAATTGAATCAAATGAAAGTCAAATACATTCAAACAGAGCTAATTGAATCAAATGAAAGTCAAACACATTCAAACAAAGCTAATTGAATCAAATGTAAGTCAAACACATTCAAACAGAGGTTTTTAAATCAAATGAAAGTCAAATGCATTCAACAAAGCTAATTGAATCAAATGAAAGTCAAACATATTCAAACACAGCTATTTGAATCAAATGAAAGTCAAATGCTTTCTACAAAGCTAATTGAATCAAATGAAAGTCAAAAACATTCCAACAAAGCCAATTGAATCAAATGAAAGTCAAACACATTCAAACAAAACCTAATTGAATCAAATAAAAGTCAAACACATTCAAACAAAGCTAATTGAATCAAATGAAAGTCAAACACATTCAAACAAAGCTGATTAGATCAAATGTAAGTCAAACAAATTCAAATAGAGCTTTTTGAATCAAATTAAAGTCAAATGCATTCAACAAAGCTAATTGAATCAAACGAAAGTCAAAAACATCTAAAAAAATCAAATTAAATCAAATGAAAGTCAAACACATTCAGACAAAGCTATTTGAATCAAATGAAATTCAAATGCATTCTACAAATCTAATTGATTCAAATGAAAGTAAAAACAACTAAAAAATTCATCTCCGCATTTGAGGAATCATCTCTTCCCATTGCTTGGGACGTTTAGTAGCCAAAGACCGCAGCAAGGATCCCAAAGTTCTATTAGTCACTTCGGTTTGACCATCTGTTTGAGGATGACTTGAAGTGCTAAAGTTCAATTTCGTGCCCATCTTCCTCCATAATGTAAGCCAAAAATGACTTAGAAATTTTGGATCACGATCACTCACCATGGATTTAGGTACACCATGCAAACGAACAATCTCGTTGAAAAACAAGTTAGCAACATGAGTAGCATCATAAGTTGAATGACAAGCAATAAAATGAGCCATTTTTGAAAATCGATCCACAACAACCATTATAGAATCTTTCTTTCGTTGGGTGATAGGAAGTCTCACAACGAAATCAAGACTAATATCCTCCCATGGTGCTTGTGGAATAGGTAAGGGCAAAAGATAGCCTTGTGGTAGACTATGACTCTTGGCCTTTTGACATATCACACATCTCTTCACAATGAACTCCACATCACGGACCAACCTAGGCCAATGAAAGTATTCTTGGACAAGAAGAGTAGTTTTCTCTATGCCAAAGTGTCCCGCCATTCCTCCTTCATGAAACTCTTTGATAAGAGATTCTCTTAGGCTTGATCTTGGAATGCACAACCTGTTTCCTTTGAACAAATAGCCATCTAAAATGTAATAATCTTTGTAAGCATGATTAGAACATTTTAAAAATAAATCACCAAAGTCATGATCATTTTTGTAACTTGCTTTCACATCTTCAACGCTAATCACCCTTGCTTTGAAAGAATTCAAGAGTGTGTATCTCCTTGAAAGCGCATCAGCTTCTTTGTTCATGGCGCCTCTCCTATGCTTGATCACAAAATGAAAAGCTTGCAAATACTCCACCCATTTGGCATGGCGAGGTTGGAGTTTTTGTTGGCTTTGAAGATATTTGAGGGCTTCATGATCTGAATGAAGGATGAACTCCTTGGAAATGAGGTAATGTCTCCAATGGTCCAAAGCACGAACAAGAGCAAAGAACTCCTTATCATAGGTGCTATACTTCCGTTGTGCTTCATTGAGTTTTTCACTAAAGTAGGCAAGAGGACGCCCAACTTGTGACAAGACAGCACCAATACCAACTCCACTAGCATCACATTCAACTTCAAAAACTTCATCAAAGTTAGGCAAAGAAAGAATAGGTGCACTAGTAAGTTGATGTTTTATCTCATCAAAGGCCTTTTGAGCCTTATCATTCCAAACTAACTTCTGATTTTTAGTTAGCTCCGTGATAGGTGCCATGAGGGTACTAAAATTCCGCACAAATATTCTATAGAAAGAAGCAAGTCCATGAAAGCTTCGAACTTGTTGCATGGTTTGTGGCGTGGGCCACTCACGAATTGCAGCAACTTTCTTTTCATCAACTTCAATGCCTTGTGATGAGACTTTAAAGCCAAGAAAAATAACTTGGGAAGTGAAGAAATGACACTTCTCTAAGTTACCATACAATTTCTCACGTTCAAGGGCTTCAAAAACCTGTTGCAAGTGCATAGAATGCTCTTCTTCCTCCCTACTATACACCAAAATATCATCAAAATAAACTACAACAAATTTACCCATGAAAGGTTGCATAACCTGATTCATAAGGCGCATAAATGTAGATGGTGCATTAGACAAACCAAATGGCATCACAAGCCACTCATAGAGGCCCTCCTTTGTCTTGAAAGCGGTTTTCCATTCATCTCCTTCGAAAATTCGAATTTGATGATAGCCACTTCTCACATCAATTTTAGAGAACACTTTAGAACCATGCAAATCATCAAGTAAATCATTCAACCTTGGAATAGGAAACCGGTACTTGATAGTGATTTTATTGATTGACCTACTATCAACACACATTCTCCATTCTCCATTCTTCTTAGGCACAATCAAAGTAGGACAAGCACATGGACTAAGAGACTTACGAATAAGACCCTTGGACAGTAATTCTTCCACTTGCCTCCTAATCTCTTCGGTTTCTTTTGGAGTGGTTCTATAGGCTGGTTTGTTTGGGAGCATTGATCCGGGAACAAGATCAATTTTGTGTTGTATGTCACGTTTTAGGGGTAGGCCATGGGGAATGTCTTCGGGGAAAACATGGGAAAAGGTTTTGAAAAGAGGGGTGTGGAGTGGGTGTGGTTCTTTTTGTGTCGGTTGGGAAGGGGTATCAAGTTGGCTTAAAATGAATTGTTTGTGAGCTTTATACTCATGCAATTCTGACTTTATGAGAGTGGTAAGGGAAGTGGGGGGTGTGGATATGGGGTGGTCGTTTTTTAGGTTTAGAGGGGTAAGGAGTATTTTCTGTCCATCCTTAGTGAAGGAATATGTGTTTTTATACCCATCATGCATCACACGCCTATCAAATAGCCAAGGTCTACCAAGTAAAATATGACATGCATCCATAGGTATAACATCACACCATAATTCTTCCTCATAAGTTTTACCAATGCTAAATGATAACAAGGCTTGTTGTGTTACTTGAATCCCTTTACCATGATTTAGCCATTGAATCACATAAGGTTTAGGGTGAGGGACGGTTTTTATTTTCAGTTTGTCTATCATTACTTGTGAAGCTACATTGGTACAACTACCTCCATCAATAATCAAGGTACATACCTTACTACCAATGGTGCAACGAGTGTGAAAGATTGCCTCACGTTGCAAACTCCCTGCTTTGCCAATCATATTGCTTAGTGTACGTCGAACCACCAAGCATTCTCCTTCATCGGGTCCAAGACACGCATAATCATCATGCTCCTCAAGGTTGCTGTCCACTTCAATTTCTAATTCGTCCTCCTCTTCATGCTCAATCAAAGTGACAATCCTTTTATTTGGACAATCACTAGCCAAATGTCCAAGGCCTTGACACCGAAAACATCTTCTTGGGGCTGGTTTTGGGTTGGAATTTTGGGTGTTTTGTGAAGGTGGTTTAGAAGTAGGCTGATTGGATGTGGGTTTGAAAGGTGGGAAATTTGATGTTTGCTTTTTTTGGGGAAATGAGGTTTGAGATGCAAAACGTGATGATTCACTTTTGCCTCTTGCTTTTTGTTGCTGCTCAATCTTATGTGCTAAGATAATGAGCTCTTCAAGGGTGGTGTAAGGGTGTAGTTCGGCCACATTGGCTATTTTTGGGTCAAGTCCTCCCAAAAAGCGCACCAATGTTTGAGGTTCATCTTCCTCTACTCCACATTTCATGACAAATCCTTCAAATTCCCTAGCATATTCTTCTACTGATTTTGTACCTTGTTTGAGGTTGTGGAACTTGGAAAAGTTTTCTTGCACATAGTATGTGGGAAGAAACTTTTGTTTCAGCATGTTTTTCATCTTGGTCCACGATCTCACTTTCTCTTTGTCTTGCCTTTCCCTTTTGGCACACACACTAGCCCACCAAGTTGAGGCATATTTTCTTAACTTCAAGGCTACAATCTTCACCTTTTTTTCTTCCGGTGTTTGCTTGTAATCAAACACTCTCTCCACCGTTCTAAGCCATTCTACAAACTCATCAGCATCGAGTTTGCCATCATACTCCGGGATGTCAGCCTTAATGTCATTATTAGGCCGTGACCTTTCTCTTTCATGAAAAGGTCTATCATTGTGATTGAAATTAGATTCACTCACTTCTTCATCACTATGATGGGTGAACCCTCTTTTTGATGGCGCAACTTAGTAGAAAGATCTTTTAACTGACCTTGCAAATATTGCATTCGTTGCTCCATATCTTCTTTCACTTGTGCAACCTTATTGACATATTCTTGCCAATTAGGGGGTGGGATGTCGGACATGGTTTGTGTTTGGGTATGTGTTTGGGGTATGTGTTTGGGTATTTGTTTGCTAGATCCCCCTCCTTCTAGCGCCAAATGTTGTAAATTTGGAGTAACACTCGAAATACACCAGGGATAAACCAAGAGATAGATAAGGCTAAAGAACCAAAGGCTTCTTAGATAAAGTCACACCACTAAGAAACGTTTTGGATTCCTAAGATCACAAGCCAACTAGTAACCTAAACTAGCTAACTAAGCAAAGGAAACGAAATTCCAAATCCAAGAATTTCAGGTTTTTGTTTCTAATCCAAGAAACGAATGTAAGACAAGTTTTTTTTGTTTGAATAATCTGATTTTTCATTCACATTTGCTTGCTATTTATAGTAAACAAGCATCCTTAAGTACAAGCTAACTTAAGTGGCTGTTCAGCTCACTTGTTACACGCCTAAGCTAAAGCTAAGTACAAATCAGCTTTTGTTGTCTAGATACATTAATAAAAGAAGCCTTATTTAACTAGATACATCAAAGAGAAAATGGTGGCTTATAACCTCCAAAGTAAGGCTGAAATAAAATCAGAATTAAGAGAGTGTAACTCCCCTTAATTCACGCCCATCCAAGTAGCAAGTTGGAGATGTATTTCCTCCAATTTTCACGCCCAAATTCAAACAGCAAAGAAGTGTAACTCCTCCTTGGTTCAAGCCTTGAAATTAGCTTGAATGTATGTGGACAAGGGTGTACTTGGAAGCCCTTTAGTTGCTCCAAAAGCTGACTGAATTAAACAACCAATTGAAGGCTGAAATTAAGGCTTAAGATGCTCCAATGTTGACTGATATCAACGACCACTTGAAGGCTGAAGTTAAGGCTTGTAATGGCTTGTAATTCCTCTTTGAAAACTGATTGTAACTCCCAAGTCAAAGCTTTGAAATTCCTTGTAAAAGAATTTCGGATTCCAAGCTTAAATGGCTGCCATATTGATGTATCTTTGTACTTGTACTTTTGTGTGAATGTGACAATAGTTTTCGAACTAAAATCAGATAAAAAGAACTAAGAAAAAAATATAACTAATTTGCAAACTTAAAATGACTAAAGTTTACAATTTATTCAAAGCATAAAAAGAACTAAAATAAACTAGTTAATAAGAACAACAAGAAATTCAAGGGGTTGAATATCTTGCTGCCCAAGGATAGAATGCATAGCACCAATACATGATGCTACGTCTTGAACCAAAGAAATGTCCATAACCAAGTTGTTAGGCTTGGCTACAACAATAAAGCTAATTGAATCAAATGAAAGTCAAACACTTTCAAACAAAGCTAATTGAATCAAATAAAAGTAAAACACATTCAAACAAACCTAATTGAATCAAATGAAAGTCAAATACATTCAAACAGAGCTAATTGAATCAAATGAAAGTCAAACACATTCAAACAAAGCTAATTGAATCAAATGAAAGTCAACACATTCAAACAGAGCTTTTTAAATCAAATGAAAGTCAAATGCATTCAACAAAGCTAATTGAATCAAATGAAAGTCAAACATATTCAAACACAGCTATTTGAATCAAATGAAAGTCAAACACTTTCAAACAAAGCTAATTGAATCAAATAAAAGTAAAACACATTCAAACAAACCTAATTGAATCAAATAAAAGTCAAATACATTCAAACAGAGCTAATTGAATCAAATGAAAGTCAAACATATTCAAACAAAGCTAATTGAATCAAATGTAAGTCAAACACGTTCAAACAGAGCTTTTAAATCAAATGAAAGTCAAATGCATTCAAAAAAGCTAATTGAATCAAATGAAAGTCAAACATATTCAAACACAGCTACTTGAATCAAATGAAAGTCAAACACTTTCAAACAAAGCTAATTGAATCAAATAAAAGTAAAACACATTCAAACAAACCTAATTGAATCAAATGAAAGTCAAACACATTCAAACAAAGCTAATTGAATCAAATGAAAGTCAAACACATTCAAACAAAGCTGATTAGATCAAATGTAAGTCAAACAAATTCAAACAGAGCTTTTTGAATCAAATTAAAGTCAAATGCATTCAACAAAGCTAATTGAATCAAACGAAAGTCAAAAACATCTAAAAAAATCAAATTAAATAAAATGAAAGTCAAACACATTCAGACAAAGCTATTTGAATCAAATGAAATTCAAATGCATTCTACAAATCTAATTGAATCAAATGAAAGTAAAAACATCTAAAAAATTCAAATTAAATAAAAAAAAGGTCAAACACATTCAAACAAAACTATTTGAATCAAATGAAAGTCAAAAGCATTCTATAAAGCTAATTGAATCAAATGAAAGTCAAATACATTCAAACAAAGCTAATTGAATCAAATGAAAGTAAAACACATTCAAACAAACCTAATTGAATCAAATGAAAGTCAAATACATTCAAACAGAGCTAATTGAATCAAATGAAAGTCAAACACATTCAAACAAAGCTAATTGAATCAAATGTAAGTCAAACACATTCAAACAGAGCTTTTTGAATCAAATGAAGGTCAAATGCATTCTACAAAGCTAATTGAATTAAATGAAAGTCAAACACATTCAAACAAAGCTATTTGAATCATATTAAACAAAAATGCATTCGACAAGGCTAATTGAATCAAATGAAAGTCAAAAACATTCCAACAAAGCCAATTGAATCAAATGAAAGTCAAACACATTCAAACAAACCTAATTGAATCAAATGAAAGTCAAACACATTCAAACAAAGCTAATTGAATCAAATGAAAGTCAAACACATTCAAACAAAGCTGATTAGATCAAATGTAAGTCAAACACATTGAAACCGAGCTTTTTGAATCAAATTAAAGTCAAATGCATTCAACAAAGCTAATTGAATCAAACGAAAGTAAAAAACATCTTAAAAAATCTAATTAAATCAAATGAAAGTCAAACACATTCAGACAAAGCTAATTGAATCAAATGAAATTCAAATGCATTCTGCAAATCTAATTGAATCAAATGAAAGTAAAAACATCTAAAAAATTCAAATTAAATCAATAAAAGGTCAAACACATTCAAACAAAACTATTTGAATCAAATGAAAGTCAAAAGCATTCTATAAAGCTAATTGAATCAAATGAAAGTTAAACACTATCAAACAAAGCTAATTGAATCAAATGAAAGTCAAAAACATCTAAAAAAAACCTAATTAAATCAAATGTAAGTGAAACACATTCAACCAAAGCTAATTGAATCAATTGAATGAAATGGAATTAAAAAACATTCGAACAAAGCCAAATGAATCAAATGAAAGTCAAACACATTCTAACAAAGCTTTTTGAATCAAATGAAAGTCAAATGCATTCAACAAAGCTAATTGAATCAAATGAAAGTCAAAAACATGTAAAAAAATCTAATTAAATCAAATGAAAGTCAAACACAATAAAAAAAGCTAATTAAATCAAATGAAAGTCAAACACATTCAAACAAAGCTATTTGAATTAAATGAAAGTAAAATGCAATCTACAAAGCTAATTGAATTAAATGAAAGTTAACCGCATCCAAACAAACCTAATAGAATCAAATGAAAGACGAACACATTCAAACAGAGCTAATTGAATCAAATGAAAGTCAAATGCATTCTATAAAGCTAATTGAATCAAATGAAAGTCAAACACATTTAAACAAAGCTAATTGAATCAAATTATAGTAAAACACATTCAAACAAACCTAATAGAATCAAATGAAAGTCAAACACATTCAAACACAGCTAATTGAATCAAATGAAAGTCAAGCACATTCAAACAAAGCTAATTGAATCAAATGTAAGTCAAACACATTCAAACAAACCTTTTTGAATCAAATGAAGGTCAAATGCATTCTACAAAGCTAATTTATTGAAATGAAAGTCAAACACATTCAAACAAAGCTATTTGAATCAAATGAAAGTCAAACACTTTCAAACAAAGCTGAATAGATCAAATGTAAGTCAAACAAATTCAAACAGAGCTTTTTGAATAAAATTAAAGTCAAATGCATTCAACAAAGCTAATTGAATCAAACGAAAGTCAAAAACATCTAAAAAAATCTAACTAAAACAAATGAAAGTCAAACACATTCAGACAAAGCTATTTGAATTAAATGAAATTCAAATGCATTCTACAAATCTAATTGAATCAGATGAAAGTAAAAACATCTAAAAAATTCAAATTAAATCAATAAAAGGTCAAACACATTCAAACAAAACTATTTGAATCAAATGAAAGTCAAAAGCATTCTATAAAGCTAATTGAATCAAATGAAAGTCAAACACTTTCAAACAAAGCTAATTGAATCAAATAAAAGTAAAACACATTCAAACAAACCTAATTGAATCAAATGAAAGTCAAATACATTCAAACAAAGCTAATTGAATCAAATGTAAGTCAAATACATTCAAACAGAGCTAATTGAATCAAATGAAAGTCAAACACATTCAAACAAAGCTAATTGAATCAAATGTAAGTCAAACACAATCAAACAGAGCTTTTTAAATCAAATGAAAGTCAAATGCATTCAACAAAGCTAATTGAATCAAATGAAAGTCAAACATATTCAAACACATCTATTTGAATCAAATGAAAGTCAAACACTTTCAAACAAAGCTAATTGAATCAAATTAAAGTAAAACACATTCAAACAAACCTAATTGAATCAAATGAAAGTCAAATACATTCAAACAGAGCTAATTGAATCAAATGAAAGTCAAACACATTCAAACAAAGCTAATTGAATAAAATGTAAGTCAAACACATTCAAACAGAGCTTTTTAAATCAAATGAAAGTCAAATGCATTCAACAAAGCTAATTGAATCAAATGAAAGTCAAACATATTCAAACACAGCTATTTGAATCAAATGAAAGTCAAATGCTTTCTACAAAGCTAATTGAATCAAATGAAAGTCAAAAACATTCCAACAAAGCCAATTGAATCAAATGAAAGTCAAACACATTCAAACAAAACCTAATTGAATCAAATAAAAGTCAAACACATTCAAACAAAGCTAATTGAATCAAATGAAAGTCAAACACATTCAAACAAAGCTGATTAGATCAAATGTAAGTCCAACAAATTCAAATAGAGCTTTTTGAATCAAATTAAAGTCAAATGCATTCAACAAAGCTAATTGAATCAAACGAAAGTCAAAAACATCTAAAAAAATCAAATTAAATCAAATGAAAGTCAAACACATTCAGACAAAGCTATTTGAATCAAATGAAATTCAAATGCATTCTACAAATCTAATTGAATCAAATGAAAGTAAAAACAACTAAAAAATTCAAATTAAATCAAAAAAAGGTCAAACACATTCAAACAAAACTATTTGAATCAAATGAAAGTCAAAAGCATTCTATAAAGCTAATTGAATCAAATGAAAGTCAAATACATTCAAACAAAGCTAATTGAATCAAATGAAAGTAAAACACATTCAAACAAACCTAATTGAATCAAATGAAAGTCAAATACATTCAAACAGAGCTAATTGAATCAAATGAAAGTCAAACTCATTCAAACAAAGCTAATTGAATCAAATGTAAGTCAAACACATTCAAACAGAGCTTTTCGAATGAAATGAAGGTCAAATGCATTCTACAAAGCTAATTGAATGAAATGAAAGTCAAACACATTCAAACAAAGCTATTTGAATCAAATTAAACAAAAATGCATTCGACAAAGCTAATTGAATCAAATGAAAGTCAAAAACATTCTAACAAAGCCAATTGAATCAAATGAAAGTCAAACACATTCAAACAAACCTAATTGAATCAAATGAAAGTCAAACACATTCAAACAAAGCTAATTGAATCAAATGAAAGTCAAACACATTCAAACAAAGCTGATTAGATCAAATGTAAGTCAAACACATTGAAACAGAGCTTTTTGAATCAAATTAAAGTCAAATGCATTTAACAAAGCTAATTGAATCAAACGAAAGTAAAAAACATCTTAAAAAATCTAATTAAATCAAATGAAAGTCAAACACATTCAGACAAAGCTAATTGAATCAAATGAAATTCAAATGCATTCTGCAAATCTAATTGAATCAAATGAAAGTAAAAACATCTAAAAAATTCAAATTAAATCAATAAAAGGTCAAACACATTCAAACAAAACTATTTGAATCAAATGAAAGTCAAAAGCATTCTATAAAGCTAATTGAATCAAATGAAAGTCAAACACTATCAAACAAAGCTAATTGAATCAAATGAAAGTCAAAAACATCTAAAAAAACCTAATTAAATCAAATGAAAGTGAAACACATTCAACCAAAGCTATTTGAATCAATTGAATGAAATGGAATTAAAAAACATTCGAACAAAGCCAAATGAATCCAATGAAAGTCAAACACATTCTAACAAAGCTTTTTGAATCAAATGAAAGTCAAATGCATTCAACAAAGCTAATTGAATCAAATGAAAGTCAAAAACATGTAAAAAAATCTAATTAAATCAAATGAAAGTCAAACACAATAAAAAAAGCTAATTAAATCAAATGAAAGTCAAACACATTCAAACAAAGCTATTTGAATTAAATGAAAGTCAAATGCAATCTACAAAGCTAATTGAATCAAATGAAAGTTAAACGCATTCAAACAAACCTAATAGAATCAAATGAAAGACGAACACATTCAAACACAGCTAATTGAATCAAATTAAGTCAAATGCATTCTATAAAGCTAATTGAATCAAATGAAAGTCAAACACATTTAAACAAAGCTAATTGAATCAAATTATAGTAAAACACGTTCAAGCAAACTAATAGAATCAAAAGAAAGTCAAACACATTCAAACAGAGCTAATTGAACCAAGTAAAAGTCAAACACATTCAAACACAGCTATTTGAATCAATTGAAAGTCAAATGCTATCTACAAAGCTAATTGAATCAAATGAAAGTCAAAAACATTCCAAAAAAGCCAATTGAATCAAATGAAAGTCAAACACATTCAAACAAAGCTAATTGAATCAAATGAAAGACAAACACATTCAAATAGAGCTAATTAAACAAATGAAAGTCAAACACATTCAATTTGAGCTTTTCGAATCAAATTAAAGTCAAATGCATTCAAAAAAGCTAATTGAATCAAATGAAAGTCAAAAACATCTAAAAAATTCTAATTAAATCAAATGAAAGTCAAACACAATAAAAAAAGCTAATTAAATCAAATGAAAGTCAAACACATTCAAACAAAGCTATTTGAATTAAATGAAAGTCAAATGCAATCTAGAAAGCTAATTGAATCAAATGAAAGTTAAACGCATTCAAACAAACCTAATAAAATCAAATGAAAGACGAACACATTCAAACAGAGCTAATTGAATCAAATAAAAGTCAAATGCATTCTATAAAGCTAATTGAATCAAATGAAAGTCAAACACATTTAAACAAAGCTAATTGAATCAAATTATAGTAAAACACATTCAAACAAACCTAATAGAATCAAATGAAAGTCAAACACATTCAAACAGAGCTAATTGAATCAAATGAAAGTCTAACACATTCAAACACAGCTAATTGAATTAATTGAAAGTCAAATGCTTTCTACAAAGCTAATTGAATCAAAAGAAAGTAAAAAACATTCCAAAAAAGCCAATTGAATCAAATGAAAGTCAAACACATTCAAACAACCCTAATTGATTCAAATGAAAGTCAAACACATTCAAAAAAAGCTAATTGAATCAAATGAAAGTCAAACACATTCAAACAAAGCTGATTAGATCAAATGTAAGTCTATCACATTCAAATAAAGCTTTTTGAATCAAATTAAAGTCAAATGCATTCAACAAAGCTAATTGAATCAAATGAAAGTAAAAAACATCTAAAAAAATCTAATTAAATCAAATGAAAGTCAAACACAATAAAAAAAAGCTAATTTAATCAAATGAAAGTCAAACATATTCAAACAAAGCTATTTGAATTAAATAAAAGTCAAATGCAATCTACAAAGCTAATTGAATTAAATGAAAGTTAAACGCATCCAAACAAACCTAATAGAATCAAATGAAAGACGAACACATTCAAACAGAGCTAATTGAATCAAATGAAAGTCAAATGCATTCTATAAAGCTAATTGAATCAAATGAAAGTCAAACACATTTAAACAAAGCTAATTGAATCAAATTATAGTAAAACACATTCAAACAATCCTAATAGAATCAAATGAAAGTCAAACACATTCAACAGAGCTAATTGAATCAAATGAAAGTCAAACACATTCAAACAAAGCTAATTGAATCAAATGTAAGTCAAACACATTCAAACAAACCTTTTTGAATCAAATGAAGGTCAAATGCATTCTACAAAGCTAATTGAATGAAATGAAAGTCAAGCACATTTAAACAAAGCTATTTGAATCAAATGAAAGTCAAACACATTCAAACAAAGCTGATTAGATCAAATGTAAGTCAAACAAATTCAAACAGAGCTTTTTGAATCAAATTAAAGTCAAATGCATTCAACAAAGCTAATTGAATCAAACGAAAGTCAAAAACATCTAAAAAAATCAAATGAAAGTCAAACACATTCAGACAAAGTTATTTGAATCAAATGAAATTCAAATGCATTCTACAAATCTAATTGAATCAAATGAAAGTAAAAACATCTAAAAAATTCAAATTAAATCAATAAAAGGTCAAACACATTCAAACAAAACTATTAAAATCAAATGAAAGTCAAAAGCATTCTATAAAGCTAATTGAATCAAATGAAAGTCAAACACTTTCAAACAAAGCTAATTGAATCAAATAAAAGTAAAACACATTCAAACAAACCTAATTGAATCAAATGAAAGTCAAATAGATTCAAACAGAGCTAATTGAATCAAATGAAAGTCAAACACATTCAAACAAAGCTAATTGAATCAAATGTAAGTCAAACACAATCAAACAGAGCTTTTTAAATCAAATGAAAGTCAAATGCATTCAACAAAGCTAATTGAATCAAATGAAAGTCAAACATATTCAAACACAGCTATTTGAATCAAATGAAAGTCAAACACTTTCAAACAAAGCTAATTGAATCAAATAAAAATAAAACACATTCAAACAAACCTAATTGAATCAAATGAAAGTCAAATACATTCAAACAGAGCTAATTGAATCAAATGAAAGTGAAACACATTCAAACAAAGCTAATTGAATCAAATGTAAGTCAAACACATTCAAACAGAGCTTTTTAAATCAAATAAAAGTCAAATGCATTAAACAAAGCTAATTGAATCAAATGAAAGTCAAACATATTCAAACACAGCTATTTGAATCAAATGAAAGTAAAATGCTTTCTACAAAGCTAATTGAATCAAATGAAAGTCAAAAACATTCCAACAAAGCCAATTGAATCAAATGAAAGTCAAACACATTCAAACAAACCTAATTGAATCAAATGAAAGTCAAACACATTCAAACAAAGCTAAATGAATCAAATGAAAGTGAAACACATTCAAACAAAGCTGATTAGATCAAATGTAAGTCAAACACATTGAAACAGAGCTTTTTGAATCAAATAAAAGTCAAATGCATTCAACAAAGCTAATTGAATCAAACGAAAGTCAAAAACATCTTAAAAAATCTAATTAAATCAAATGATAGTCAAACACATTCAGACAAAGCTAATTGAATCAAATGAAATTCAAATGCATTCTGCAAATCTAATTGAATCAAATGAAAGTAAAAACATCTAAAAAATTCAAATTAAATCAATAAAAGGTCAAACACATTCAAACAAAACTATTTGAATCAAATGAAAGTCAAAAGCATTCTATAAAGCTAATTGAATCAAATGAAAGTCAAACACTATCAAACAAAGCTAATTGAATCAAATGAAAGTAAAAAATAACTAAAAAACCTAATTAAATCAAAAGAAAGTGAAACACATTCAACCAAAGCTATTTGAATCAATTAAATCAAATGAAAGTCAAACACATTCAAACAAAGCTATTTGAATTAAATTAAAGTCAAATGCTATCAAACAAACTTAATTGAATCAAATGAAAGTCAAACACATTCAAACAAAGCTAATTGAATCTAATGAAAGTTAAACGCATTCAAACAAACCTAATTGAATCAAATAAAAGACGAACACATTCAAACAGAGCTAATTGAATCAAATGAAAGTCAAATGCATTCTATAATGCTAATTGAATCAAATGAAAGTCAAACACATTTAAACAAAGCTAATTGAATCAAATTATAGTAAAACACATTCAAACAAACCTAATAGATTCAAATGAAAGTCAAACACATTCAAACATAGCTAATTGAATCAAATGAAAGTCAAACACATTCAAACACATCTATTTGAATCAATTGAAAGTCAAATGCTTTCTACAAAGGTAATTGAATCAAATGAAAGTCAAAAACATTCCAAAAAAGCCAATTGAATCAAATGAAAGTCAAACACATTCAAACAAACCTAATTGAATCAAATGAAAGTCAAACACATTCAAACGAAGCTAATTGAATAAAATGAAAGTCAAACACATTCAAACAAAGCTGATTAGATCAAATGTAAGTCTAATGCATTCAACAAAGCTAATTGAATCAAATGAAAGTCAAAAACATCTAAAAAAATCTAATTAAATCAAATGAAAGTCAAACACAATAAAAAAAAAGCTAATTAAATCAAATGAAAGTCAAACACATTCAAACAAAGCTATTTGAATTAAATAAAAGTCAAATGCAATCTACAAAGCTAATTGAATCAAATGAAAGTTAAACGCATTCAAACAAACCTAATAGAATCAAATGAAAGACGAACACATTCAAACAGAGCTAATTGAATCAAATGAAAGTCAAATGCATTCTATAAAGCTAATTGAATCAAATGAAAGTCAAACACATTTAAACAAAGCTAATTGAATCAAATTATAGTAAAACACATTCAAACAAACCTAATAGAATCAAATGAAAGTCAAACACATTCAAACAGAGCTAATTGAATCAAATGAAAGTCAAACACATTCAAACACAGCTATTTGAATCAATTGAAAGTCAAATGCATTCTACAAAGCTAATTGAATCAAATGAAAGTCAAAAACATTCGAACAAAGCCAATTGAATCAAATGAAAGTCAAACACATTCAAACAAACCTAATAGAATCAAATGAAAGTCAAACACATTCAAACAGAGCTAATTGAATCAAATGAAAGTCAAACACATTCAAACACAACTATTTGAATCAATTGAAAGTCAATTGCTTTCTACAAAGCTAATTGAATCAAATGAAAGTCAAATGTATTCAACAAAGCTAATTAAATCAAATGAAAGTCAAAAACATGTAAAAAAATCTAATTAAATCAAATGAAAGTCAAACACAATAAAAAAAAGCTAATTGAATCAAATGAAAGTCAAACACATTCAAACAAAGCTATTTGAATTAAATGAAAGTCAAACACATTCAAACAAACCTAATTGAATCAGATGAAAGTCAAACACATTCAAACGAAGCTAATTG
The DNA here is from genome assembly GCF_001683475.1 of Chenopodium quinoa. NCBI lineage: Eukaryota > Viridiplantae > Streptophyta > Magnoliopsida > Caryophyllales > Amaranthaceae > Chenopodium > Chenopodium quinoa. The sequence goes on along the minus strand of NW_018743547.1, from coordinate 17,591 downwards.
AATAAAATGAAAGTCAAACACATTCAAACAAAGCTGATTAGATCAAATGTAAGTCAAACACATTGAAACAGAGCTTTTTAAATCAAATTAAAGTCTAATGCATTCAACAAAGCTAATTGAATCAAATGAAAGTCAAAAACATCTAAAAAAATCTAATTAAATCAAATGAAAGTCAAACACAATAAAAAAAAGCTAATTAAATCAAATGAAAGTCAAACACATTCAAACAAAGCTATTTGAATTAAATAAAAGTCAAATGCAATCTACAAAGCTAATTGAATCAAATGAAAGTTAAACGCATTCAAACAAACCTAATAGAATCAAATGAAAGACGAACACATTCAAACAGAGCTAATTGAATCAAATGAAAGTCAAATGCATTCTATAAAGCTAATTGAATCAAATGAAAGTCAAACACATTTAAACAAAGCTAATTGAATCAAATTATAGTAAAACACATTCAAACAAACCTAATAGAATCAAATGAAAGTCAAACACATTCAAACAGAGCTAATTGAATCAAATGAAAGTCAAACACATTCAAACACAGCTATTTGAATCAATTGAAAGTCAAATGCATTCTACAAAGCTAATTGAATCAAATGAAAGTCAAAAACATTCGAACAAAGCCAATTGAATCAAATGAAAGTCAAACACATTCAAACAAACCTAATAGAATCAAATGAAAGTCAAATACATTCAAACAGAGCTAATTGAATCAAATGAAAGTCAAACACATTCAAACACAACTATTTGAATCAATTGAAAGTCAATTGCTTTCTACAAAGCTAATTGAATCAAATGAAAGTCAAATGCATTCAACAAAGCTAATTGAATCAAATGAAAGTCAAAAACATGTAAAAAAATCTAATTAAATCAAATGAAAGTCAAACACAATAAAAAAAAGCTAATTAAATCAAATGAAAGTCAAACACATTCAAACAAAGCTATTTGAATTAAATGAAAGTCAAATGCAATCAAACAAACTTAATTGAATCAAATGAAAGTCAAACACATTCAAACAAAGCTAATTGAATCAAATGAAAGTTAAACGCATTCAAACAAACCTAACTGAATCAAATGAAAGACGAACACATTCAAACAGAGCTAATTGAATCAAATGAAAGTCAAATGCATTCTATAAAGCTAATTGAATCAAATGAAAGTCAAACACATTTAAACAAAGCTAATTGAATCAAATTATAGTAAAACACATTCAAACAAACCTAATAGAATCAAATGAAAGTCAAACACATTCAAACAGAGGTAATTGAATCAAATGAAAGTCAAACACATTCAAACACAGCTATTTGAATCAATTGAAAGTCAAATGCTTTCTACAAAGGTAATTGAATCAAATGAAAGTCAAAAACATTCCAAAAAAGCCAATTGAATCAAATGAAAGTCAAACTAATTCAAACAAACCTAATTGAATCAAATGAAAGTCAAACACATTCAAACGAAGCTGATTAGATCAAATGTAAGTCAAACACATTCAAACAAAGCTTTTTGAATCAAGTTAAAGTCAAATGCATTCAACAAAGCTAATTAAATCAAATGCAATCTACAAAGCTAATTGAATCAAATGAAAGTCAAACACATTCAAACAAAGCTGATTAGATCAAATGTAAGTCAAACACATTCAAACAGAGCTTTTTGAATCAAATTAAAGTCAAATGCATTCAACAAAGCTTATTAAATCAAATGAAAGTCAAAAACATCTAAAAAAATCTAATTAAATCAAATGAAAGTCAAACACAATAAAAAAAAGCTAATTAAATCAAATGAAAGTCAAACACATTCAAACAAAGCTATTTGAATTAAATGAAAGTCAAAGGCAATCTACAAAGCTAATTGAATCAAATGAAAGTTAAACGCATTCAAACAAACCTAATAGAATCAAATGAAAGACGAACACATTCAAACAGAGCTAATTGAATCAAATGAAAGTCAAATGCATTCTATAAAGCTAATTGAATCAAATGAAAGTCAAACACATTTAAACAAAGCTAATTGAATCAAATTATAGTAAAACACATTCAAACAAACCTAATAGAATCAAATGAAAGTCAAACACATTCAAACAGAGCTAATTGAATCAAATGAAAGTCAAACACATTCAAACACAGCTATTTGAATCAATTGAAAGTCAAATGCTTTCTACAAAGCTAATTGAATCAAATGAAAGTCAAAAACATTCCAAAAAAGCCAATTGAATCAAATGAAAGTCAAACACATTCAAACAAACCTAATTGAATCAAATGAAATTCAAACACATTCAAAGAAAGCTAATTGAATCAAATGAAAGTCAAACACATTCAAACAAAGCTGATTAGATCAAATTAAAGTCAAATGCATTCAACAAAGCTAATTGAATAAAATTAAAGTCAAAAACATCCAAAAAACCTAATTAAATCAAATGAAATTCAATCACATTCAGACAAAGCTATTTGAATCAAATGAAAGTTAAACACATTCAAACAAACCTAATTGAATCAAATGAAAGTCAAAATCATTCAAACAGAGCTAATTAAATAAAATGAAAGTCAAACAAATTTAAAAAGAGCTTTTTGAATCAAATGAGGGTCAAACGCAATCAACAAAGCTAATTGAATCAAATGAAACTCAAACACATTGAAACAAAGCTAATTGGAGAAAATTTAAGTCAAACACATTTAAATAGAGCTTTTTGAATCAAATGAAAGTCAAATGCATTCAACAAAGCTAATTGAATCAAACGAAAGTCAAAAACATCTAAAAAAATCTAATTAAATCAAATGAAAGTCAAACACAATTAAAAAAAGCTAATTAAATCAAATGAAAGTCAAACACATTCAAACAAAGCTATTTGAATTAAATGAAAGTCAAATGCAATCTACAAAGCTAATTGAATCAAATGAAATTTAAACACATTCAAACAAACCTAATAGAATCAAATGAAAGACGAACACATTCAAACGAAGCTAATTGAATCAAATGAAAGTCAAACACATTCAAACAAAGCTGATTAGATCAAATGTAAGTCAAACACATTCAAACAGAGCTTTTTGAATCAAATTAAAGTCAAATGCATTCAACAAAGCTAATTGAATCAAATGAAAGACGAACACATTCAAACAGAGCTAATTGAATCAAATGAAAGTCAAACCCATTCAAAAAGATCTTTTTGAATCAAATTAAGGTCAAATGCATTCTACAAAGCCAATTGAATCAAATGAAAGTCAAACACATTCAAACAAAGCTAATTGAATCAAATGAAAGACAAACACATTCAAACAGAGCTAATTGAATCAAATGAAAGTTAAACACATTCAAACAAAGCTATTTGAATGAAATGTAAGTCAAACACATTCAAATAGAGCTTTTTGAATCAAATGAAAGTCAAATGCATTCAACAAAGCTAATTTAATCAAATTAAAGTCAAAAACATCCAAAAAACCTAATTAAATCAAATGAAAGTCAATCACATTCAGACAAAGCTATTTGAATCAAATAAAACTCAAATGCATTCTACAAAGCTAATTAAATCAAATGAAAGTAAAAAACATTCGAACAAAGCCAATTGAATCAAATGAAAGTCAAAATCATTCAAACAGAGCTAATTAAATAAAATGAAAGTCAAACACATTTAAAAAGAGCTTTTTAAATCAAATGAAAGTCAAACGCAACCTACAAAGCTAATTGAATCAAATGAAAGTCAAACACATTGAAACAAAACTAATTGGATAAAATTTAAGTCAAACACATTCAAATAGAGCTTTTTGAATCAAATGAAAGTCAAATGCATTCAACAAAGCTAATTGAATCAAACGAAAGTCAAAAACATCTAAAAAAATCTAATTAAATCAAATGAAAGTCAAACACATTCAGACAAAGCTATTTGAATCAACTGAAAATCAAATGCATTCTACAAAGCTAAATGAATCAAATGAAAGTCAAAAACATCTAAAAAATCTAAGTAAATCAAATGAAAGTCAAACGCAATAAAAAAAAAGCTAATTAAATCAAATGAAAGTCAAACACATTCAAACAAAGCTATTTGAATTAAATGAAAGTCAAATGCAATCTACAAAGCTAATTGAATCAAATGAAATTTAAACACATTCAAACAAACCTAATAGAATCAAATGAAAGACGAACACATTGAAACAGAGCTAATTGAATCAAATGAAAGTCAAACCCATTCAAAAAGATCTTTTTGAATCAAATTAAGGTCAAATGCATTCTACAAAGCCATTTGAATCAAATGAAAGTCAAACACATTCAAACAAAGCTAATTGAATCAAATGAAAGACAAACACATTCAAACAGAGTTAATTGAATCAAATGAAAGTCAAACACATTGAAAATGAGCTTTTTGAATCAAATGAAGGTCAAATTTAATCTACAAAGCTAATTGAATCAATTGAAAGTTAAACACATTCAAACAAAGCTATTTGAATGAAATGTAAGTCAAACACATTCCAACAGAGCTTTTTGAATCAAATGAAAGTCAAATGCATTCAACAAAGCTAATTGAATCAAATTAAAGTCAAAAACGTCCATAAAACCTAATTAAATCAAATGAAAGTCAATCACATTCAGACAAAGCTATTTGAATCAAATGAAAGTCAAATGCATTCTACAAAGCTAATTGAATCAAATGAAAGTCAAAAACATTCGAACAAAGCCAATTGAATCAAATGAAAGTCAAACACATTCAAACAAACCTAATAGAATCAAATGAAAGTCAAACACATTCAAACAGAGCTAATTGAATCAAATGAAAGTCAAACACATTCAAACACAGCTATTTGAATCAATTGAAAGTCAAATGCTTTCTACAAAGCTAATTGAATCAAATGAAAGTCAAATGCATTCAACAAAGCTAATTGAATCAAATGAAAGTCAAAAACATCTAAAAAAATCTAATTAAATCAAATGAAAGTCAAACACAATAAAAAAAAAGCTAATTAAATCAAATGAAAGTCAAACACATTCAAACAAAGCTATTTGAATTAAATGAAAGTCAAATGCAATCAAACAAACTTAATTGAATCAAATGAAAGTCAAACACATTCAAACAAAGCTAATTGAATCAAATGAAAGTTAAACGCATTCAAACAAACCTAATTGAATCAAATGAAAGACGAACACATTCAAACAGAGCTAATTGAATCAAATGAAAGTCAAATGCATTCTATAAAGCTAAATTGAATCAAATGAAAGTCAAACACATTTAAACAAAGCTAATTGAATCAAATTATAGTAAAACACATTCAAACAAACCTAATAGAATCAAATGAAAGTCAAACACATTCAAACAGAGCTAATTGAATCAAATGAAAGTCAAACACATTCAAACACAGCTATTTGAATCAATTGAAAGTCAAATGCTTTCTACAAAGGTAATTGAATCAAATGAAAGTCAAAAACATTCCAAAAAAGCCAATTGAATCAAATGAAAATCAAACACATTCAAACAAACCTTATTGAATCAAATGAAAGTCAAACACATTCAAACGAAGCTAATTGAATCAAATGAAAGTCAAACACATTCAAACAAAGCTGATTAGATCAAATGTAAGTCAAACACATTCAAACAGAGCTTTTTGAATCAAATTAAAGTCAAATGCATTCAACAAAGCTAATTGAATCAAATTAAAGTCAAAAACATCTAAAAAAATCTAATTAAATCAAATGAAAGTCAAACACAATAAAAAAAAGCTAATTAAATTAAATGAAAGTCAAACACATTCAAACAAAGCTATTTGAATTAAATGAAAGTTAAAGGCAATCTACAAAGCTAATTGAATCAAATGAAAGTTAAACGCATTCAAACAAACCTAATAGAATCAAATGAAAGACGAACACATTCAAACAGAGCTAATTGAATCAAATGAAAGTCAAATGCATTCTATAAAGCTAATTGAATCAAATGAAAGTCAAACACATTTAAACAAAGCTAATTGAATCAAATTATAGTAAAACACATTCAAACAAACCTAATAGAATCAAATGAAAGTCAAACACATTCAAACAGAGCTAATTGAATCAAATGGAAGTCAAACACATTCAAACACAGCTATTTGAATCAATTGAAAGTCAAATGCTTTCTACAAAGCTAATTGAATCAAATGAAAGTCAAAAACATTCCAAAAAAGCCAATTGAATCAAATGAAAGTCAAACACATTCAAACAAACCTAATTGAATCAACTGAAATTCAAACATATTCAAAGAAAGCTAATTGAATGAAATGAAAGTCAAACACATTCAAACAAAGCTGATTAGATCAAATTAAAGTCAAATGCATTCAACAAAGCTAATTGAATCAAATTAAAGTCAAAAACATCCAAAAAACCTAATTAAATCAAATGAAACTCAATCACATTCAGACAAAGCTATTTGAATCAAATGAAAGTTAAACACATTCAAACAAACCTAATTGAATCAAATGAAAGTCAAAATCATTCAAACAGAGCTAATTAAATAAAATGAAAGTCAAACACATTTAAAAAGAGCTTTTTTGAATCAAATGAGGGTCAAACGCAATCAACAAAGCTAATTGAATCATATGAAACTCAAACACATTGAAACAAAGCTAATTGGATAAAATTTAAGTCAAACACATTCAAATAGAGCTTTTTGAATCAAATGAAAGTCAAATGCATTCCACAAAGCTAATTGAATCAAACGAAAGTCAAAAACATCTAAAAAAATCTAATTAAATCAAATGAAAGTCAAACACAATTAAAAAAAGCGAATTAAATCAAATGAAAGTCAAACACATTCAAACAAAGCTATTTCAATTAAATGAAAGTCAAATGCAATCTACAAAGCTAATTGAATCAAATGAAATTTAAACACTTTCAAACAAACCTAATAGAATCAAATGAAATACGAACACATTCAAACAGACCTAATTGAATCAAATGAAAGTCAAACCCATTCAAAAAGATCTTTTTGAATCAAATTAAGGTCAAATGCATTCTACAAAGCCAATTGAATCAAATGAAAGTCAAACACATTCAAACAAAGCTAATTGAATCAAATGAAAGACAAACACATTCAAACAGAGCTAATTGAATCAAATGAAAGTTAAACACATTCAAACAAAGCTATTTGAATGAAATGTAAGTCAAACACATTCAAATAGAGCTTTTTGAATCAAATGAAAGTCAAATGCATTCAACAAAGCTAATTTAATCAAATTAAAGTCAAAAACATCCAAAAAACCTAATTAAATCAAATGAAAGTCAATCACATTCAGATAAAGCTATTTGAATCAAATAAAACTCAAATGCATTCTACAAAGCTAATTAAATCAAATGAAAGTAAAAAACATTCGAACAAAGCCAATTGAATCAAATGAAAGTCAAACACATTCAAACAAACCTAATTGAATCAAATGAAAGTCAAAATCATTCAAACAGAGCTAATTAAATAAAATGAAAGTCAAACACATTTAAAAAGAGCTTTTTAAATCAAATGAAAGTCAAACGCAACCTACAAAGCTAATTGAATCAAATGAAAGTCAAACACATTGAAACAAAGCTAATTGGATAAAATTTAAGTCAAACACATTCAAATAGAGCTTTTTGAATCAAATGAAAGTCAAATGCATTCAACAAAGCTAATTGAATCAAACGAAAGTCAAAAACATCTAAAAAAATCTAATTAAATCAAATGAAAGTCAAACACATTCAGGCAAAGCTATTTGAATCAACTAAAAGTCAAATGCATTCTACAAAGCTAAATGAATCAAATGAAAGTCAAAAACATCTAAAAAATCTAATTAAATCAAATGAAAGTCAAACGCAATAAAAAAAGCTAATTAAATCAAATGAAAGTCAAACACATTCAAACAAAGCTATTTGAATTAAATGAAAGTCAAGTGCAATCTACAAAGCTAATTGAATCAAATGAAATTTAAACACATTCAAACAAACCTAATAGAATCAAATGAAAGACGAACACATTCAAACAGAGCTAATTGAATCAAATGAAAGTCAAACCCATTCAAAAAGATCTTTTTGAATCAAATTAAGGTCAAATGCATTCTACAAAGCCAATTGAATCAAATGAAAGTCAAACACATTCAAACAAAGCTAATTGAATCAAATGAAAGACAAACACATTCAAACAGAGCTAATTGAATCAAATGAAAGTCAAACACATTCAAAATGAGCTTTTTGAATCAAATGAAGGTCAAATTTAATCTACAAAGCTAATTGAATCAATTGAAAGTTAAACACATTCAAACAAAGCTATTTGAATGAAATGTAAGTCAAACACATTCAAACAGAGCTTTTTGAATCAAATGAAAGTCAAATGCATTCAACAAAGCTAATTGAATCAAATTAAAGTCAAAAACATCCATAAAACCTAATTAAATCAAATGAAAGTCAATCACATTCAGACAAAGCTATTTGAATCAAATGAAAGTCAAATGCATTCTACAAAGCTAATTGAATCAAATGAAAGTCAAAAACATTAAAAAAAAGCCAATTGAATCAAATGAAAGTCAAACACATTCAAACAAACCTAATTGAATCAAATGAAAGTCAAAATCATTCAAACAGAGCTAATTAAATAAAATGAAAGTCAAACACATTTAAAAAGAGCTTTTTGAATCAAATGAAGGTCAAACGCAACCTACAAAGCTAATTGAATCAAATGAAAGTCAAACACATTGAAACAAAGCTAATTGGATAAAATTTAAGTCAAACACATTCAAATAGAGCTTTTTGAATCAAATGAAAGTCAAATGCATTCAACAAAGCTAAATGAATCAAATGAAAGTCAAAAACATCTAAAAAAATCTAATTAAATCAAATGAAAGTCAAACACAATAAAAAATAGCTAATTAAATCAAATGAAAGTCAAACGCATTCAAACAAAGCTATTTGAATTAAATGAAAGTCAAATGCAATCTACAAAGCTAATTGAATCAAATGAAATTTAAACACATTCAAACAAACCTAATAGAATCAAATGAAAGACGAACACATTCAAACAAAGCTAATTGAATCAATTGAAAGTCAAATGCTTTATACAAAGCTAATTGAATCAAATGAAAGTCAAAAACATTCCAACAAAGCCAATTGAATCAAATGAAAGTCAAACACATTCAAACAAACCTAATTGAATCAAATGAAAGTGAAACACATTCAAACAAAGCTTTTTGAATCAAATGAAAGTCAAACACATTCAAACAAAGCTGATTAGATCAAACGTAAGTCAAACACATTCAAATAGAGCTTTTTGAATCAAATTAAAGTCAAATGCATTCAACAAAGCTAATTGAATCAAACGAAAGTCAAAAACATTTAAAAAAATCTAATTAAATCAAATGAAAGTCAAACACATTCAGACAAAGCTATTTGAATCAAATGAAATTCAAATGCATTCTACAAATCTAATTGAATAAAATGAAAGTCAAACACATTGAAAAAGAGCTTTTTGAATCAAATGAAGGTCAAATGCATTTAAGAAAGCTAATTGAATCAAATGAAAGTCAAACACTTTCAAACAAAACTAATTGAATAAAATAAAAGTAAAACACATTCAAACAAACCTAATTGAATCAAATGAAAGTCAAATACATTCAAACAGAGCTAATTGAATCAAATGAAAGTCAAACACATTCAAACAAAGCTAATTGAATCAAATGTAAGTCTAACACAATCAAACAGAGCTTTTTAAATCAAATGAAAGTCAAATGCATTCAACAAAGCTAATTGAATCAAATTAAAGTCAAACATATTCAAACACAGCTATTTGAATCAAATGAAAGTCAAAGACTTTCAAACAGAGCTAATTGAATCAAATGAAAGTCAAACACATTCAAACAAAGCTAATTGAATCAAATGTAAGTCAAACACATTCAAACAGAGCTTTTTAAATCAAATGAAAGTCAAATGCAGTCAATAAAGCTAATTAACTCAAATGAAAGTCAAACATATTCAAACACAGCTATTTGAATCAAATGAAAGTCAAATGCTTTCTACAAAGCTAATTGAATCAAATGAAAGTAAAAAACATTCCAACAAAGCCAATTGAATCAAATGAAAGTCAAACACATTCAAACAAACCTAATTGAATCAAATAAAAGTCAAACACATTCAAACAAAGCTAATTGAATCAAATGAAAGTCAAACACATTCAAACAAAGCTGATTAGATCAAATGTAAGTCAAACAAATTCAAACAGAGCTTTTTGAATCAAATTAAAGTCAAATGCATTCAACAAAGCTAATTGAATCAAACGAAAGTCAAAAACATCTAAAAAAATCAAATTAAATCAAATGAAAGTCAAACACATTCAGACAAAGCTATTTGAATCAAATGAAATTCAAATGCATTCTACAAATCTAATTGAATCAAATGAAAGTAAAAACATCTAAAAAATTCAAATTAAATCCAAAAAAGGTCAAACACATTCAAACAAAACTATTTGAATCAAATGAAAGTCAAAAGCATTCTATAAAGCTAATTGAATCAAACGAAAGTCAAATACATTCAAACAAAGCTAATTGAATCAAATGAAAGTAAAACACATTCAAACAAACCTAATTGAATCAAATGAAAGTCAAACACATTCAAACAGAGCTAATTGAATCAAATGAAAGTCAAACACATTCAAACAAAGCTAATTGAATCAAATGTAAGTCAAACACATTCAAACAGAGCTTTTTGAATCAAATGAAGGTCAAATGCATTCTACAAAGCTAATTGAATGAAATGAAAGTCAAAGACATTCAAACAAAGCTATTTGAATCAAATTAAACAAAAATGCATTCGACAAAGCTAATTGAATCAAATGAAAGTAAAAAACATTCCAACAAAGCCAATTGAATCAAATGAAAGTCAAACACAATCAAACAAACCTAATTGAATCAAATGAAAGTCAAACACATTCAAACAAAGCTAATTGAATCAAATGAAAGTCAAACACATTCAAACAAAGCTGATTATATCAAATGTAAGTCAAACACATTCAAACAGAGCTTTTTGAATCAAATTAAAGTCAAATGCATTCAACAAAGCTAATTGAATCAAACGAAAGTAAAAAACATCATAAAAATCTAATTAAATCAAATGAAAGTCAAACACATTCAAACAAAGCTATTTGAATTAAATGAAAGTCAAATGCATTCAACAAAGCTAATTGAATCAAATGAAAGTCAAAATCAACTAAAAAAATCTAATTAAATCAAATGAAAGTCAAACACAATAAAAAAAAGCTAATTAAATCAAATGAAAGTCAAACACATTCAAACAAAGCTATTTGAATTAAATGAAAGTCAAATGCAATCTACAAAGCTAATTGAATTAAATGAAAGTTAAACGCATCCAAACAAACCTAATAGAATCAAATGAAAGACGAACACATTCAAACAGAGCTAATTAAATCAAATGAAAGTCAAATGCATTCTATAAAGCTAATTGAATCAAATGAAAGTCAAACACATTTAAACAAAGCTAATTGAATCAAATTATAGTAAAACACATTCAAACAAACCTAATAGAATCAAATGAAAGTCAAACACATTCAAACAGAGCTAATTGAATCAAATGAAAGTCAAACACATTCAAACACATCTATTTGAATCAATTGAAAGTCAAATGCTTTCTACAAAGCTAATTGAATCAAATGAAAGTCAAATGCATTCAACAAAGCTAATTGAATCAAATGAAAGTAAAAAACATCTAAAAAAATCTAATTAAATCAAATGAAAGTGAAACACAATAAAAAAAAGCTAATTAAATCAAATGAAAGTCAAACACATTCAAACAAAGCTATTTAAATTAAATGAAAGTCAAATGCAATCAAACAAACCTAATTGAATCAAATGAAAGTCAAACACATTCAAACAAAGCTAATTGAATCAAATGAAAGTTAAACGCATTCAAACAAACCTAATTGAATCAAATGAAAGACGAACACATTCAAACAAAGCTAATTGAATCAAATGAAAGTCAAATGCATTCTATAAAGCTAATTGAATCAAATGAAAGTCAAACACATTTAAACAAAGCTAATTGAATCAAATTATAGTAAAACACATTCAAACAAACCTAATAGAATCAAATGTAAGTCAAACACATTTAAACAGAGCTAATTGAATCAAATGATAGTAAAACACATTCAAACACAACTATTTGAATCAATTGAAAGTCAAATGCTTTCTACAAAGCTAATTGAATCAATTGAAAGTCAAAAACATTCCAAAAAAGCCAATTGAATCAAATGAAAGTTAAACACATTCAAACAAACCTAATTGAATCAAATGAAAGTCAAACACATTCAAACAATACTAATAGAATCAAATGAAAGTCAAACACATTCAAACAAACCTAATTGAATCAAATAAAAGTCAAATACATTCAAACAGAGCTAATTGAATCAAATGAAAGTCAAACACATTCAAACAAAGCTAATTGAATCAAATGTAAGTCAAACACAATCAAACAGAGCTTTTTAAATCAAATGAAAGTCAAATGCATTCAACAAAGCTAATTGAATCAAATGAAAGTCAAACATATTCAAACACAGCTATTTGAATAAAATGAAAGTCAAACACTTTCAAACAAAGCTAATTGAATCAAATAAAAGTAAAACACATTCAAACAAACCTAATTGAATCAAATGAAAGTCAAATACATTCAAACAGAGCTAATTGAATCAAATGAAAGTCAAACACATTCAAACAAAGCTAATTGAATCAAACGTAAGTCAAACACATTCAAATAGAGCTTTTTAAATCGAATGAAAGTCAAATGCATTCAACAAAGCTAATTGAATCAAATGAAAGTCAAACATATTCAAACACAGCTATTTGAATCAAATGAAAGTCAAATGCTTTCTACAAAGCTAATTGAATCAAACGAAAGTCAAAAACATTCCAACAAAGCCAATTGAATCAAATGAAAGTCAAACACATTCAAACAAACCTAATTGAATCAAATAAAAGTCAAACACATTCAAACAAAGCTAATTGAATCAAATGAAAGTCAAACACATTCAAACAAAGCTGATTAGATCAAATGTAAGTCAAACAAATTCAAACAGAGCTTTTTGAATCAAATTAAAGTCAAATGCATTCAACAAAGCTAATTGAATCAAACGAAAGTCAAAAACATCTAAAAAAATCAAATTAAATCAAATGAAAGTCAAACACATTCAGACAAAGCTATTTGAATCAAATGAAATTCAAATGCATTCTACAATCTAATTGAATCAAATGAAAGTAAAATCATCTAAAAAATTCAAATTAAATAAAAAAAAGGTCAAACACATTCAAACAAAACTATTTGAATCAAATGAAAGTCAAACGCATTCTATAAAGCTAATTGAATCAAATGAAAGTCAAATACATTCAAAGAAAGCTAATTGAATCAAATGAAAGTAAAACACATTCAAACAAATTTAATTGAATCAAATGAAAGTCAAATACATTCAAATAGAGCTTTTTTGAATCAAATTAAAGTCAAATGCATTCAACAAAGCTAATTGAATCAAACGAAAGTCAAAAACATCTTTAAAAATCTAATTAAATCAAATGAAAGTCAAACACATTCAGACAAAGCTATTTGAATCAAATGAAATTCAAATGCATTCTACAAATCTAATTGAATCAAATGAAAGTAAAAACATCTAAAAAATTCAAATTAAATCAATAAAAGGTCGAACACATTCAAACAAAACTATTTGAATCATATGAAAGTCAAAAGCATCTATAAAGCTAATTGAATCAAATGAAAGTTAAACACTATCAAACAAAGCTAATTGAATCAAATGAAAGTCAAAAACATCTAAAAAAACCTAATTAAATCAAATGAAAGTGAAACACATTCAACCAAAGCTATTTGAATCAATTGAATCAAATGGAATTAAAAAACATTCGAACAAAGCCAAATGAATCCAATGAAAGTCAAACACATTCTAACAAAGCTTTTTGAATCAAATGAAAGTCAAATGCATTCAACAAAGCTAATTGAATCAAATGAAAGTCAAAAACATGTAAAAAATCTAATTAAATCAAATGAAAGTCAAACACAATAAAAAAAGCTAATTAAATCAAATGAAAGTCAAACACATTCAAACAAAGCTATTTGAATTAAATGAAAGTTAAACGCATCCAAACAAACCTAATAGAATCAAATGAAAGACGAACACATTCAAACAGAGCTAATTGAATCAAATGAAAGTCAAATGCATTCTATAAAGCTAATTGAATCAAATGAAAGTCAAACACATTTAAACAAAGCTAATTGAATCAAATTATAGTAAAACACATTCAAACAAACCTAATAGAATCAAATGAAAGTCAAACACATTCAAACAGAGCTAATTGAATCAAATGAAAGTCAAACACATTCAAACACAGCTATTTGAATCAATTGAAAGTCAAATGCTATCTACAAAGCTAATTGAATCAAATGAAAGTCAAAAACATTCCAAAAAAGCCAATTGATTCAAATGAAAGTCAAACACGTTCAAACAAACCTAATTGAATCAAATGAAAGTCAAACACATTTAAACAAAGCTAACTGAATCAAATGAAAGTCAAACACATTCAAACAAAGCTGATTAGATCAAATGTAAGTCAAACACATTCTAACAAAGCTTTTTGAATCAAATTAAAGTCAAATGCTTTCAAAAAAGCTAATTGAATCAAATGAAAGTGAAAAACATCTAAAAAAATCTAATTAAATCAAATGAAAGTCAAACACAATAAAAAAAAAGCTTATTAAATCAAATGAAAGTCAAACACATTCAAACAAAGCTATTTGAATTAAATGAAAGTCAAATGCAATCTACAAAGCTAATTGAATCAAATGAAAGTTAAACGCATTCAAACAAACCTAATAGAATCAAATGAAAGACGAACACATTCAAACAAAGCTAATTGAATCAAATGAAAGTCAAATGCATTCTATAAAGCTAATTGAATCAAATGAAAGTCAAACACATTTAAACAAAGCTAATTGAATCAAATTATAGTAAAACACATTTAAACAGACCTAATAGAATCAAATGAAAGTCAAACACATTCAAACAAAGCTAATTGAATCAAATGAAAGTCAAATGCAAAGCTAATTGAATCAAATGAAAGTCAAATGCATTCAACAAAGCTAATTGAATCAAATGAAAGTAAAACACATTCAAACAAACCTAATTGAATTAAATGAAAAGTCAAACACATTCAAACAGAGCTAATTGAATCAAATGAAAGTCAAACACATTCAAACACAGCTATTTGAATCAATTGAAAGTGAAATGCTATCTACAAAGCTAATTGAATCAAATGAAAGTAAAAAAACATTCCAAAAAAGCCAATTGAATCAAATGAAAGTCAAACACATTCAAAAAAACCTAATTGAATCAAATGAAAGTCAAACACATTCAAACAAAGCTAATTGAATCAAATGAAAGTCAAACACATTCAAACAAAGCTGATTAGATCAAATGTAAGTCAAACACATTCAAACAGAGCTTTTTGAATCAAATTAAAGTCAAATGCATTCAAAAAAGCTAATTGAATCAAATGAAAGTCAAAAACATCTAAAAAAATCTAATTAAATCAAATGAAAGTCAAACACAATAAAAAAAAGCTAATTAAATCAAATGAAAGTCAAACACATTCAAACAAAGCTATTTGAATTAAATGAAAGTCAAATGCAATCAAACAAACCTAATTGAATCTAATGAAAGTCAAACACATTCAAACAAAGCTAATTGAATCAAATGAAAGTTAAACGCATTCAAACAAACCTAATTGAATCAAGTGAAAGACGAACACATTCAAACAGAGCTAATTGAATCAAATGAAAGTCAAATGCATTCTATAAAGCTAATTGAATCAAATGAAAGTCATACACATTTAAACAAAGCTAATTGAATCAAATTATAGTAAAACACATTCAAACAAACCTAAATAGAATCAAATGAAAGTCAAACACATTCAAAACAGAGCTGAATTGAATCAAATGAAAGTCAAAACACATTCAAACACAACTATTTGAATCAATTGAAAGTCAAATGCTATTCTACAAAGCTAATTGAATCAAATGAAAGTCAAAAAACATTTCAAAAAAAGCCAATTGAATCAAATGAAAGTCAAACACATTCAAACAAACCTAATTGAATCAAATGAAAGTTAAACACATTCAAACAAAGCTAATTGAATCAAATGAAAGTCAAACACATTCAAACAAAGCTGATTAGATCAAATGTAAGTCAAACACATTCAAACAGAGCTTTTTGAATCAAATTAAAGTCAAATGCATTCAAAAAAGCTAATTGAATCAAATGAAAGTTAAAAACATCTAAAAAAATCTAATTAAATGAAATGAAAGTCAAACACAATAAAAAAAAGCTAATTAAATCAAATGAAAGTCAAACACATTCAAACAAAGCTATTTGAATTAAATGAAAGTCAAATGCAATCTACAAAGCTAATTGAATCAAGTGAAAGTTAAACGCATTCAAACAAACCTAATAGAATCAAATGAAAGACGAACACATTCAAACAGAGCTAATTAAATCAAATGAAAGTCAAATGCATTCTATAAAGCTAATTGAATCAAATTATAGTAAAACACATTCAAACAAACCTAATAGAATCAAATGAAAGTGAAACACATTCAAACAGAGCTAATTAAATCAAATGAAAGTCAAACACATTCAAACACAGCTATTTGAATCAATTGAAAGTCAAATGCTTTCTACAAAGCTAATTGAATCAAATGAAAGTCAAATGCATTCAACAAAGCTAATTGAATCAAATGAAAGTAAAACACATTCAAACAATTCTAATTGAATCAAATGAAAGTCAAACACATTCAAACAGAGCTAATTGAATCAAATGAAAGTCAAACACATTCAAACACAACTATTTGAATCAATTGAAAGTCAAATGCTATCTACAAAGCTAATTGAATCAAATGAAAGTAAAAAACATTCCAAAAAAGCCAATTGAATCAAATGAAAGTCAAACACATTCAAACAAACCTAATTGAATCAAATGAAAGTCAAACACATTCAAACAAAGCTAATTGAATCAAATGAAAGTCAAACACATTCAAACAAAGCTGATTAGATCAAATGTAAGTCAAACACATTCAAACAGAGCTTTTTGAATCAAATTAAAGTCAAATGCATTCAAAAAAGCTAATTGAATCAAATGAAAGTTAAAAACATCTAAAAAAATCTAATTAAATCAAATGAAAGTCAAACACAATAAAAAAAAGCTAATTAAATCAAATGAAAGTCAAACACATTCAAACAAAGCTATTTGAATTTAATGAAAGTCAAATGCAATCAAACAAACCTAATTGAATCTAATGAAAGTCAAACACATTCAAACAAAGCTAATTGAATCAAATGAAAGTTAAACGCATTCAAACAAACCTAATTGAATCAAGTGAAAGACGAACACATTCAAACAGAGCTAATTGAATCAAATGAAAGTCAAATGCATTCTATAAAGCTAATTGAATCAAATGAAAGTCAAACACATTTAAACAAAGCTAATTGAATCAAATTATAGTAAAACACATTCAAACAAACCTAATAGAATCAAATGAAAGTCAAACACATTCAA